>NW_024420170.1:953882-995042 GCF_014898765.1 Herpailurus yagouaroundi | reverse complement strand
AAAAAAAAAAGAGGTTAGAGTGGGAGAGAGACAAAGCATAAGAGACTGTTGAGAACTGAGAGCAAACTGAGGGTTGATGGGGGGTGGGAGGGAGGAGAGGGTGGGTGATGGGTATTGAGGAGGGCACCTTTTGGGATGATCACTGGGTGTTGTATGGAAACCAATATGACAATAAATTTCATATATAAATAAAAAATAAATAAGTAAATAAATAAAAAAGAAGACATCCGGATGGCCAACAGGCACATGAAAAGATGTTCAACGTCGCTCCTCATCAGGGAAATACAAATCAAAACCACACTCAGATATCGCCTCACGCCAGTCAGAGTGGTAAAAATGAACAAATCAGGAGACTATAGATGCTGGAGAGCATGTGGAGAAACGGGAACCCTCTTGCAGTGTTGGTGGGAATGCAAATTGGTGCAGCCACTCTGGAAAACGGTGTGGAGGTTCCTTAGAAAATTAACAATAGACCTACCCTATGAGCCAGCAATAGCACTGCTAGGAATTTACCCAAGGGATACAGGAGTACTGATGCATAGGAGCACCTGTACCCCAATGTTTATAGCAGCACTCTCAACAATAGCCAAATTATGGAAAGAGCCTAAATGTCCATCAACTGATGAATGGATAAAGAAATTGTGGTTTATATACACAATGGAGTACTACATGGCAATGAGAAAGAACGAAATATGGCCCTTTGTAGCAACGTGGATGGAACTGGAGAGTGTGATGCTAAGTGAAATAAGCCATACAGAGAAAGACAGATATCATATGTTTTCACTTTTATGTGGATCCTGAGAAACTTAACAGAAACCCATGGGGGAAGGGAAGAAAAAAAAAAGAGGTTAGAGTGGGAGAGAGCCAAAGCATAATAGACTCTTAAAAACTGAGAACAAACTGAGGGTTGATGGGGGGTGGGAGGGAGGGGAGGGTGGGTGATGGGTATTGAGGAGGGCACCTTTTGGGATGAGCACTGGGTGTTGTATGGAAACAAATTTGACAATAAAGTTCATATATTGAAAAATAAATAAATAAAAGCACAGGCTTTGGAGTCACAAAAGTTTGAATATGACCTGTCCTACAATCAGTGAAATTGGACAAAACACTCCATACCTAAGAGGGCTGTTGTGGGGATCCAATGGAGCCAGAGTATATAAGGTGCCCAGCTTAGCACCATTTTTGACATGGTGTAGGCATCCACAAAGTTATAGATGTTGTCATTATTACTGAAATTTGGTAAGTTATGTGACTAATGTGCAGCAAGAGAAATGATTCAAGACCGTACTGTAGCAGCAGCTAGTTAATACAGTTTAAGGAGCAGTGTCTGAGTTCACAAAACTGTCTTCTAGTCTCCTTTATACCTGTTAGGATGTTCTTCGAACCACTGTAGAGGGGACAGCCATCTGGCCAGCGCAACCCAACGAAAAGCCCCTAGTAGTGTGCCAGAACGAATTGGAGGTCAACCGATCACCGAGCGACAGCACGACCTGATGCGAAAAAGGCCCACCGGGACCTAAACCTGGAACCGCTGCAGCTTAAAAACCCCACCCCACCACACCTGGGTGCGACTACCCTGACTCGTCTCTCTCTCTCCCTGAGTCATGGAACCTCGCCTGAGACCTTAGTTCCCAAATAAAGCTTTTGACTGCTAAAATTTTTTAGCCTCTGACTCCTATCTTTACCCTGCCATACGCCTGACCCTAACAATGCCCTTGACTTGCTTTGTGAACTTGAGACAGATCCTTTCCCTCACTGGGCCTCAGTTTCTCCATCTGAACCAGAGAGTTTGCACCAGATAATTCCTAAGGATCTTTCCTACCTGACTGTGTAGTTATTTCCTCCCAGCTAAGCTTTTAATTGTTCTCCGAACAATGGGAGATTCCTTGCTGCCTAGTAACTTGTTTCAGAATGGCTTTCCTTGGCAGGTCTCCTGTGCCCTCTGCTGGTTGCTGAAATATGCTGGCTATCTTCCCTTGGAGTGTTCTAAACACCTGCATAGACAAGGACTGGGTTCCAGGGGAAAAGCAAAATGGAGTTGAAAAGCTGAATCTCAGGAGGCAATAATGTATATCAGGGGTACCATTGACCATGTGGTCCAATCACTTAATTTTAGACTGTGTTGGAAAGGATTTCCCAAAACACAGAAACTGGAAAGCAAGAGGACTTGAGAGTTGTAGTCTTGGCTCTGTCACAAACCCCACTGATAACCCCCACTTTTCTCTCTGGGTTTTAGGATTCTTCTCTGCTAACTGTAAATCCTCATCCTTCCCTCAGGCACCTTGCAGGACTATGATGAGGCTAAGTTTAGATAATGGATATAAAAGCAAAGCCACTGTTAACTAGCAAAGTCTATATTATTGCAATGGATAATTATAAGAAGATAGAAGTGAAAAACCTGGATAGCAGAATGGCTCAGATCCTTTTGTATTTCCCAGAAAAACTGGGCTTTAGCTAACTTCTTCAAAGGTGTCTTATTTTTGAAGTCTGTTTATCCAACCCTCCAGAGCTAAGTGGCTCCTTGGTCAAGCCTAGGATTGCTCTTGTAGCCCAGGTTGTGGTGCATGTTAAAGCAGATGGCAGGGTAGGATCTCATCAGAGCTCTTTAATTGGGGAGTTTTTCAAGGGTCAGTTGAGACTGAAACTTCTCTGTGCTTCACTCCTTGCATTAGGAAAATGAGAGTAATACTAATAATTATATCTAACATTTACACAGTGCTCATTATAGGCCCACACATTGTTATCAGCATTTTACATGTATGAGCTTATTTCACCATATAACTACCAAATGAGTCAAGGACTATCTTTAGAGTGAAGACGATAATAAGGCTTACCTTATAGGGATGTTGTTCATATAAGTTTTTGTAGCAGTGTGTGGCCAAGAGTCATTGTTAGCTACTTGCATTGGTTATTAAAGGCAAATGCCATGGAGAGGGACTTCACCTCAAGCCTGTTATTAGCTAATAACTTAGTGGGAATTAGTAGAATACAAGTTGAAGGAGGAAGAGGAAGAATGGTAAGCATTCTTTAAATTTGTACAGGACTTTATACTTTGCAGGTTGCTTTCTCATACGTAAATTGATTTGAAAAACTACTCTAATTATACTTGTTATTATTATTATCATTATTTCCATATGACATAAGGAACTTGAATCGTGCTATTTGAGGAACAAAACATTGAAGTTGAAGTCAAAAAGCTTAGTTTCAAAGTTCTGGCTCTTTTACTTTATTGGGTGTGTGACTTTTGTTGTATCATTTAACCACTTTGACTCTTGTTTTCCTTCATTTGTCAACTGGAAATAAGGAGTCTCCCCTGTTTCCTCCTTAGGGAAGAAAGAAAACATAGATATATTGAACACCTACTATGGGCTTTTACTTCTGTTATCATATTTGATCCCCCCAGTGTGCCTGGTGCATTTGAACTCATCACCAGTCTCCTATTTTATTATGTGTCTTCCTACAAATGGTACTCATAACCATACTCAGAAGCAGTCAGGGCAGTGGCTATCACAGTTGAAGAGACTGATCCTTATCTAAGTATGCAAAGTGGTAATATGGGATCAAGACATAGGGATCCTAGCCTTTATGTGAGTGCTGGATCTATACTTTTTATCACTCCATTCTGTGGTATGTTGAGAATTATTGAGCCCAATTTCCTCATTCTCTTAGTTACTGTACATTTCAAAACTGGTGGCACAAACTATGGACTGTGAAGGAAACTATAGTCGGGCTTTGCTGACCAATTTGCCAGTTATTCTGGCTTCTCTCATCTGCTCCTGCTCTACCATTAACTCCTGCATTTGCTATGGGTTCAGCTTCTCCTTCCTGGTGGAGAAGCAGAGAGGGCTGGGCAGGGCGCTCCCTGGGTGAGCTGCCTCCCTACAGTCCATACCATCAGGGACATTTGACAAAGAAGAGGAAGGTCCAAAATGGGTACCATATCAAAATGTTTCTAGACACACAAAATTATGAAGTTGATGCTACAGTTTGTGCAGGCAGGTATAAATATTCTTTAAAGACATTAGGGGCCACAAAGATTGTAACTTTAATTCAGGATTAGCATTAGTAAAAGTACAAATGGCTGCCTTCCACCTTTCTTTTCTTACCCTCTTCCATCTGTGGAGGCTGTTGCCCTTGTCCTCTAAGCTTCAAACTGCTTAGTTCTGGTCCCTCCCCCAGATGCAATTTTCAAAAGGCTTTGTCCTTGTGTATTGGGCCCAATTGTGTACCTCCAAATATATCTTCAAGTCCTAATCCTCAGTACCTGTGAATGTGACCTTATTTGGAAATACGGGTCTTTGCAGATATAATCAAGGTAAGATGAGGTCATACTGAATCCAATGACTGGTGTCTTTATAAGAGGAGAATTTGGACAGAGCCAAAGACAAGGACACAGGGAAGAAGGCTATGTGATGATGCAGACAGAAATTGGAGTGATACGGATACAAACCAAGGAATGCCAAAGATTTTTGGGAGCCACCAGGAGTTGAAAGGCACAACAGTATCTTCCCCTAGAGACTTCATAAAGAGTATGGTCCTGCTGACACCTTGATTTCAGACTTCTGACCACTAGACCTGTAAGAAAATAATAAACCACTGAGTTTGTGGTAAACAAAACAAAACAAAACAAAACAAAAAACAAACAGCCTTGAGAACATGTATTAGGATTTATACAGATTCACTACAGTCTCATGTAGTTTCCACAGGTCTATTTTCAGTACTGCCCAGTGACTTTCACTGTGCATAAAGATAAAGCAACTTCGGTAGCTGGTCTCTGCCTTTAGAAACTGGGTTAGGAACTGGGTAGAGACCCTTCCCTGAGTCATCCAAACTATTAGGGGCTCCCCACACCCAATCATCTTGGGGGTGAATGATACATGTGAAAGAAATCTGCACTGTGTTTACAATGACTTAGGAGTGTTGAGGAGAAACTTGAAGGATGTAGCTGCCCAGGAACTACTTCTATCTTGCCTAGAAAGTCAAAGTGGCAGGTCTGTGGTCAGATAGATCTACCATTTACTAGTTATGTGTCCCTTGGGCAACTCACTTATCCTTTTTGAGCCTTGGTTTCCTTACTATGAAACTACTATCTACCTTATGGAGTAGTTGCAAAGGCTGAATAAGATAGCACGCATAAAAGGTATCTGATACATACTAGTTGCTCCATAGATATTTTGCAGATGTTCGTTTCTTTACTCTTTCTCCATTTGGAGGTCAGAATTACGGAAAAGAAAGAATTTGGGATAAAAATAGCTGGCTATGTTGATATCAAAGAAGAATAATTGAACTTAGGTAAGATGTGCTTCTGGCAAGAAAGGTATATTTTTTTGTCTCTCTGAATCTGTGTGTGTGTGTGTGTGTGTGTGTGTGTGTGTGAATCTCTCTGTACTCTCATTCTCACATACACGTAAACATTTTAAGGTACTTTATTAATGCTTTATGTAAATTATCTCATTTTCTTATCTTAGCAACTCTGTAAGGTAGGTATTATTACTGTTCATTTTATGCAAAATAGGGGAACTGAGACTCAGAGAGATGAAGTCATTTGCTCAGGTCTCACATTGAATAAAGGTTAAAGTCTATAGAAAATGCAGAATACTTACTCACCCTGTCTCAATACAAACCTAACACACACACAAGAAAAAATGCTCAAGAAAAGAGAAACAAATAGGTGCTATTTTCTTTATTTTTTTTATTAATTTTACTTTTTAATTGAGGTATGATTGCTATAACATTATATTAGTTTTAGGAATACAGTGTAATACTTTGATATTTGTATATATTGCAAACTGATCAATTAATAGTCCATTTACTATCTATCATCATACATATTTACAAACGGTTTTATTTTTTCTTCTGATGAGAATTTTCTAGATCCACTTGCCTAGCCACTTTCTATCTACAGCTTCCTAAATACTTAGAGTAAGTGTAGTGTTTTATTGTCCTGGAAGCTGAAAATGCCATAGAAATATTTTTAATACTACCTAATGTGAATTTCAAATAATACTTTAAGCATTAATGTGTTTATTCTCAAAACACTCTTTAAATACATAAGAAAAGAAAAAAATGAAAGAAAAAATAAAAAAGATTTTATTTTGCATGAAACTATTTAAGAATTACTGATTCAGTGTTTACTGCATTTAGAGCACTATTATATTGGGGTGCCTGAGTGGCTAAGTTGGTTAAGCGTCCTACTTCAGCTCAAGGCATGATCTCGTGATTAATGGATTTAGGTCCCGCATCAGGCCCCACACTGAGCAGTGTGCAACGTGCTTGGGATTTTCTCTCTCCCTCTTTCTCCCTGCCCCTCCCCCACTTTCTCTCTTTCTCTCTCTGTCAAAATAAATAAATAAGCTTAAAAAAGTAATTTTGAGCACTATTCTATTAATTTTTTATTTTAATTCCAGTGTAGTTGACATACAGTGTTATATTAGTTTCAGGTGTACAATATAGTGATTCAACAATTCTATACATCATTACTCATAATGATAAGTGTACTCTTAATCCCCTTCACCCATTTTAACCATCCTCTCCCTTCCTCGCCCCTGACATGCTTTATTTTATTTTTTTTAACGTTTATTTATTTTTGAGACAGAGAGAGACAGAGCATGAACGGGGGAGGGGCAGAGAGAGAGGGAGCCACAGAATCGGAAGTAGGCTCCAGGCTCTGAGCCATCAGCCCAGAGCCCGACGCGGGGCTGGAACTCAGGAGTGCGAGATCGTGACCTGAGCCAAAGTCAGACGCTTAACCGACTGAGCCACCCAGGCGCCCCGATATGCTTTATTTTAAATGACTAACTTCAGTTAAAGTTATTTTTTTAACAAGAACTTTTTTTACACGAAGCATATTTCAGAATATATGGTTGTAAAACATATACATAAAACATTCCATCCAAGAAAAACAGAATACACATTTTCCTCAAGTATGCACAGAAGAATCCCCTGGTTAAATCACATAAAACGATACATAACAACTATTATAAATTTAAGAAGACTGAAATCATACAAAGCATATTTTCCAACTACAATGGTATAAAACTAAAGATAAACAATAAAACAAAGCTGGAAAATCTACAATGTAAATATTAAATATTTAATATGTAAATATTAAGCAACACACTACTGCACAATCAATGGGCCAAATAACAAATCAAATGGCAAATCAAAACATGTCTCAAAACAAAATAAAAAGAAAACCTCATGTTTCAAAACCTGTGGGATTCAGCAAAAGCAGATGCTAGAGTGAAATTCATGCTATAAATTATAAATGCTTACATTGAGAAAAAAAGTTCAAATAAACAACTTAACATTACACCATAAGCAAGTATAAAAAGAAAGCTGAGATTTAGTAGAGGAAGGAAATAACAAAGAAAAATCAGAAATAAATAAAATAGAGACCAGAACAAGCAATAGCATAACATTGAAAGTAATGGCCAGTTTTTCAAAAAAAAAAAAAAAAAATTGGCAAGACTGTAACTACATTAACTAAGAAAAAAAGAGAGAAGACTCAAAAGCAAAATGAGAAATGGAAGAAAAAACAATACAACAGATAACCACAGAAATATATTATAACAGACTACTATAAACAATTGTATTCTAACAAATCAGAAAACTTAGAAAAAAACCCAGATAATTCCTAAAAACACACAAGTTATCAAGAATGAATACTGAATCTTGAATCCAAGAAATAAGAAATCTTCTTAAACAAAACACAAGAATAAAAGTTGAATTATGAATCGAAAATTTCCCAGCACAGAAAAGCCCAAGACCACATGGTTCCATTGGTGAATTCACCAAACATTTTTTTTAAAGAAACCATTTTTTTTATTTTACAAAGAGAGTGCAAAAAGGGGAGAGGGGCAGTGGGAGAGGGAAAGAGAATCCTAAGCAGACTTCACGCTCAGTGCAGAGCCCAACACACGGCTGGATCCCATGACCCTGGGATCATGACCCGAGCCAAAATCAAGAGTTGGACACTCAACCAACTGAGCCACCCAGGTGCCCCACTACCAAACATTAAAAAAACATAATTAAATAATTAGCAATCTTTATCATAATCTTACAAATTAAGGAATAGAGGGAACACATTCAAAAATCATTCCATGAAGCCAGTACTACCCTGATACCAAAGCAGGATAAAAACAATACAAGAACATAAAAGTCTAGTTTATCTGATATAAGTATTGCTACACTGACTTTCTTTAAATCAGTTGCCTTATTTTTATTTTCTCCACTGCTTGATGTCTTTTAGGCTCTTGATAGTTGGATCTTTGCATTTGTTGATGGTGCATGGTAACTCTGCCTGGATTTGGGGACTGGACCAGATATTTCAAATTCAGAAGCTCTGCTATTTAAGCCAAGTGTTGGCCCACTCCCCACCTCCATTAAATAATCTAACTGGTTTTCTTTGCAGGTTTTCTTTCCCCTAGCTGAACCATCACCAAGGACTCTACCCATCAAAATCCTCCTGGAAAAATTCCACTCTCTGCCTGTCTCACACAGCATCCCCATGGAGCTGGATCAAGTGAACTGGAGGGGACCCAGAAAACTTTGTACAAGTATGCCTTTTATGTCCTGGTTTCTGTGGCAGGACAAGATAAGCAATGTTTATGCATAGACAGACTGTATTGATATTTACCCTCTTTCTTCCTCACGGCCTCCCCTTATCCCCCAGGTCTCTTCCTCATTGGTACCTGAAAATCCACCATTATCAGTATCTTGGTATAGACTTTTCTCTCTCCATTTTCTTCTGTTAAAATGCAAACATTTTCATTTGGGGAGCCTTTTAACTCAAAACACTCAAATATACCATCTTCCTAAATCATCGTTTTTTTCCCCCAGGCTCTCTGTACCTAATACTTTCCAGGTCTCATAAGCTCCAGTTATTCCTTCCACCCTTTTCTCAGTACTCTTATATTCATCCTCCTGGCCTCAAAGGGACCAGTCATGTAGTTCCCATCCCCCATAGAGTCATCCTAGCCCTGCCTCTCTTGCATCTTGCCTGGACTTACTCTCTATGGATCCTAGGTCTTTCCTCTCCTTCACTGACCACTAACCATGGAAATTCCCTCAAGGTGAAATGCAGCTTCATTTAACCCACTTTAAACCTAGAGGCTTCCTCTGTCTTAAATGTTGCAATGACAATTCTTGGTTCCATTTAAGCTTATCTGTACTGGGATTGCCAACCACCCCCTTCCCCCAAGAGAGATTAGGTGATGGGCACAAATCAAGTCATCAAAGCAGTAGCAGATACTTGCCATATTTTGTAAGTCTTGTGAATAAGGTACTTTCTCACAACTCCCTGGGAGGTCAGTCCAGGGAGTCTAATGCAGGTTATCTGGTCATAGATGTCTGTCTCCTCCCTCCCTCTTAGGAAAGTGATCCCAACTCCCGGAAATTCAGAGGCTTTTTAAGCAGCTGTTATCACTCCACTGCCAGTGTATCAGAGTGCATCCCCACATTAGCCTTCTGATTGTCAGGAGCAGATGACAGACCCCTGGGGAGGGCTTGGGAAAGCTGGGGTTAATACCTACCTTGTGTTCTGCTCTGGGGTTATTTATAGGCCATGGTGGGAAAATGTACCCCAGAGATTGGCACAGGACCTGCCATCACCTCAACAGCCACTCTCACCTCTGGGATATAAGTGGCTCCCACGTTGTGGATCTGCTTCTCAAGGTTCCATACTGACACTTGCGCTAAAGATATCCCTAGTAAGGAGGATGACATCAGGATCCAATTTCAGAAGCCAGTTGTGATTTATCTTCTCTTATATCCCTGACTCTGCTGGCAGTGGGATCCAAGGATCCCATTCCCATTATGTTTAGTAGCTTATTTACCTCTATCTTGTTCAATCTGAAGGACTTCGGGTTGTTTTCTAGTGCTCAGTCTCTGTCCTTCCATCTTCCTCCACATGCACTTCTACCAGATCCTCCCACTCAGCTTGTAATGTGAAGATTCCCAGGACAAACCAGTGTAGTGAAAAGAGGACCAGCTTTGGAGTTTTGATAGACCCAAGTTCAAATTCTTATTCTGCCACCTTGGGCAAGTTGAATAACCTCTCTGTGCCTATTTACCCATCTGAAGAATGAGACGCTGGATAGCGTTTGACTAATAGGATCATTGTGAGGATTAAGTGAGATAGAGTCCATGAATGTCCCTGCTACAGTTCCTAGAATTCAGGGGTATTCAGTGATGGCAAATTCCTTCTCCCCACTGCATTTTTACCAATTCCATTTTCCCAAGGACTTACCCTGACACACACATATACACTACTATGGGGCTCAAGCTGAATATGACCTAGTACAAGAACTACTGCCTCTCATTATCCATTCATTCACTCACTCACTTTCTCACTCACCAAACATTTATTGAGCAGAATTAGAAAGGCAGTGGAGTTTGCCTTGCGATAGCTTGATGTGATGTAAAGGGCAAAAGTTTTGAAGTCAAACGTACCTGGAGTTGAATCTTGTCTCTGTCATTTACTAGCTGTGTGACCTGGAATAAGTCATTTTACTACTTTGAGACTCAGATTTCTTATCTGCAATATAAGCATGATAATTTGAACCTTGCCAGGAATGCTTTAAGGCTCAAAAAGACTAAAAATGTAAAAATGCTTTATCAGCTCTTCATTGCCATGCAACTAGATGGTAATGATATGACAATAACAATAAGTCTGGTAGAGATAAGAGTTATGTCTTATACCTATCCAGGCCCCTTAAGTAGTTGATAGTCCATAAATATCTGTTGATGCCAATATTAGAATTCAAGATTTACTTTCCAAACTAAGTAGAGGGGTTCTTCTACTTGAAAGGATCCCATAAACAGCCCCAGTGTAGGCATACCCACATGCATATCACTCTACATATTGGCTGAGCTCTGCTCAAACCACTTGAAGCTTGGCTGACTCCAAGGCCTATTTTTGGTAGTGACATTCAGATCATTTACCCCTGAGGCCCTGACCCTCCCAGTAAGTGTGGCTCTGTGTTGATGTTAATCTTAATTGTTGTAAGGTACATCTAGACAAACCTAACACCACTTGAATGAATAGCCCTGGAGCAGATGGAAGGAATCTTAGGCAAGACACTCGCTTCTGAGCAAGTAAGAAGACACTGATATATCTTTATCCATTATTTGAATATCTCTGCAGTGATGGTATCATTTAGCCATGTTTGATAACTGAACCAGGTTGTCAGATACCTGAGTTCTGTTGCTCACTTTATGTATGTAAATGTATGTAGTCAATTTTAATCATTGTCCTTCTGTGAGCCTCATTATTCTCATCTTGGAAATGGAGACAGTGTTTCATGACTATTCTGAGTTTTCACAGTTTTCTGGTCACAGATTTCACCTACTAATTGGGTCTGATTATATATGTACTTGGTTTCTCCTCTTACTCTTTCTCTCTCTCTCTCTTTTTAAATTTTTTAATGTTCATTCATTTCTTGAGAGAGATACAGAATGTGAGTGGGGGAGGGGTAGAGAGAAAGGGAGACACAGAATCCAAAGCAGGCTCCAGCCTCCAAGCTGTCAGCACAGAGCCTGACGGGGGCTTGAACTCAAACAGTGAGATCATGACCTGAGCCGAAGTATGACACCTAACTGACTGAGCCACCCAGGTACCTACCTCTCTCTCTCTCTCTCTCTCTCTCTCTCTCTCTCTTTTAAACACATCTACAGTTCACATTTCCTCTTAACAGTTGGGTTACAGAAAGATATGAAAATTTACCACTGTTTATGTCACTCTTGGGAAGTGTTGGGAGAGGCAAGAATTTAGAGATACTGGTGGAAACAATGTTTGGACAATATTTGTATGTTTTAATTAACCAAGCTCTCCATACCACATAAGACTTCAAGTACTAAAGAATTGTACAGAACTGTAATTCTTACTTTGTAATTCCAGACAAGAGTCTCAGGTTCCTCCTTTCTCAAGATATTCCCTGAGCAGTGTAAGAAAGTTCAGGGTATTTCAGATACTGGCTTTGGATTTTTTCTTGACTAATTTCTGTCCCCTTTTTTACCCATCACTGGTCTCATGTGAATATAACCTTCCTTCTCATTCTTGATCCACTTCACTACTGGTGGTTCTGAAAGGTTGACCAGGAAGACCTGCAATAAGACCTCTCTAAAAGGTGCTGGAGTGTAGAATCAACCTAAAGGGTATTCTCTCACCATAGGCTCTTGGATCAGGGCTTCAAGACACTAGAAACCTACATGAACATTGGTGGATACTGGAAGCCCCAGGGACCAGGAAACAAGCAAGTTAATGAAGTAAGATCTCTTAGTTCCTTTGGAACTTTCCAGGCCTCTTGGGACCATTTATTTCCTCTAAGCATTCTTTTTCTTAGGCATATTACAAGTATTGGAGATTCCATCATGTGGAAATGGCAGCAATTTTAAAAATGCGTTTCTGAGTTATTTTATGGCTACATAAAAAAGTTGGGAGCACTATCTTTGGCTGCCTTTCCCATGGCAGATGGGGAGACCTGTGAGATATTTTTTGTTTATTTTTATTGAGAGAGAGAGAGAGAGAGAGAGAAAATCCTAAGCAGACTCCACAGCGACAGATTGGTGTTTGATCTCATGAACTGTGAGATCATGACCTGAGCTGAAATCAAGAGTCAGATGCTCAACAAACTGAATCAAACACATAACTGAGCCACCAAGGCACTCAAGTTGTGTGATTTTAAACCCTGAGTACTTTGGTTTGCTTTTATTACATTCTTTGGGTAATTATCATCTTCTCCCCTGACTGGTGGCATATTTATGACCGTTTCCTTGGGGAAAGTGTTTCATAAATGCAGATACAATAGCTGGTGTCTAAGAATACAGAGTTAACAGGCTTATTTACATAGTGTTAGCAGGCTTCTTTGCCTATGGCTCTTTATATCCTTGCTATTGAATATTTATGCAAACCTTTATAAGTGTAGCCTTCTTGCTATATATCTCTGAGCATGTGCATTCCTGAACATGTATGCTTATATGTGCGTTTTCCCATCTACATGACTGTTAAACTATTTCTTTGATGCATTACAAGTGTCCCTGAGCATCATGACTACAATGTGTGTGTGTTTTTTAACTTAACTCTCTGCTTATGTGTGTCTGTGTTTGTATAAACACACACACGCACACAGACACACACACACACACATCCTTTTTCTGGGTGTATCTTTGGGTGTTTTGAAATCTGGTGCTTTTTTTGTGTGTACATATGTTTGAACCTATGAACCTATTAATTTGCATATTTTTGCTTGAGGGTGTGTACAAATGTCTGTCTTCCAGTGCGTCTGTGTGTCTGCATGAGGCCGTCTATCCGAGAGCAAGGATGTTTGGACGTATAAGGGTACAGCTCTATGGCAAAACCCTGGTAAGCAATGAAAGCTGAGAATGTAACTCCAAGAGATGCCTGGCCTAATAGCTTAGTTTTACAACTACCACCCTCCCATTTTAATGCTCCTACTCAGAAATAGGTTTGTAGTCACAGCAGTTCAGGCTTGTTTAATGACCACTACCACTTAGAAACTCTTGTCCAGGGAGATGTGTTATGAAGTTGAGGGTTACTTTAGTTTAAGAGTTGACCTGATCCCCATTTCAAGTTTCCCTCAAGTGGAAACTTGAGAAAGATTGTAGGATATCTGCAGTAGGTCTTAAAGAAAATAGATCTACCCATATTCTCTCTCTACAACTCCTACCATCTGTTGTCTTCTCTATGGACCTAGCTTGGCTGGCCTTGACCTTAGGAGACTGAGCACCAGCTGATGATATCATCCAGAAAAACATGCTATGATGGTGCCCCCATGGCAACAAATTAGGAAGCTCTAGTTGGGATGCACTGGAGGCAAGACAAATACCTAGGTCCCCAGAACTCCAAGGGGAAAATGATGTTGGCTCCCACTCGGTGCTTTCTTTTTGCTTCTGCAACCCTCATGTTTCATCTATCAAAAATCCAACCTAACTTTCTCCCAGAAATTAAAAATCGACAGTCTCTTTTTCCCAAGTGTAGGCTGAGAAAACACTTTCCAAAGGAAATTTCTTTATCAGTTGATGAGCTCTCTTTATAGAAGTTGGTGAGGGTGAACTTTGAGTTTCAGGATCCATTCTATTTCCTTCAACTCTGGGTTCTAGACAGTCTTCTCTGGATCTGGTTAAATTTTTCCGTACAGGGTGGAGATTCTGGCCACAATAAAATGAATGTTGAACTTTTTAAAGTGTAGCCATATACATTATCTCATTGGAGACTTGTATTCTGGGAGGCCAAAGCAGGTATTGTCCTTATTTAACAGAGGCACAGAATATCTTAGAGAAATTAAATTACTTGTTTAAGATCACCTAGATAACTGTTGACAGAACCAAATTGGAACTTTGATGTCTTTATTATCAGGTGTGTTCTCCTTACTACATCCCCTAGATTACCTTCATGGCCTTGGATTTTAGAGCTCCTTTTTTCTTGAGAATCTAGACCATTTGGTCAGCTTTATTACAGTGTAATTTACATATCATAAAACACACCAAGTTTAAGTCTAGAATTTTATGTGTTTTAACACATATGTATAGTCATGTAACCACCAAAACCATCATAATGGAGAACACTTTCATCACCGCAGAAATTTCGCTCATGTCTATTTGTAATCGGTCCTGTCCCCCCACTATCCTGGCAATCACTAAACTTTTATCTCTATAATTTTATCAGAATGTTAAAATTGGAAATAATTATTTTATCTTAAAAAGTTGTGAGGACAGTAATGATCCCTGTTCTAAATCTTGCAAACTTACAGGGAATAGAAATGATTTTCTCTAAACCATCTAGTAAGTTTGTTTATTCATTTCATTATTCATTTAGACTGGGCTTAAAAAAAGCATAGAAGACAGCAGAGAATCTACTGCTACAGAGATCAAGGGGCAAAGAAATAGTCATGAGGAGCTAAAAATGCTATAAATGAGGTGCAAAATAAAATGGAGGTAGCCATAGCATGGATTGAAGAGGCAGAGGAGAAAATACATGACTTAGAAGGTAAAAATATGGAAAAAGAGGAAGCTGAGAAAAAAGAGACATAAAAAATTCCAGGAGTATGAAGGGAGAATTAGAGAACTAAGTGAAGTAATTAAACAGAACAATATCCATATCATAGGAATTTAAGAAGAAGAAGATAGAGAAAGGGGCTGAAGGTGTACTTGAACAAATCATACCTGACAACTTCCCTGATCTGGGAAAGGAAACAGGTATTTAAATCCAAGTGGCACAGAGAAGTCCCTTCAGAAATAACTTGAATCAATCTTCTGCATGACATATCATAGTGAAACTGGCAAAAGACAAAGATAAAGAGAAAATTCTGAAAGCAGCTAAGGATAAACAGGCCCTAATATACAAAGATGGACATGTAAGGGTAGTATCAGACTTATCTAGTGAAACTTGGCAGGGCAGAAAAGAATGGCAAGAATTCTAATATGTGATGAACAGAAAAAATATGCAGCCGGGAATCCTTTGTCCAGCAATCCCGTCCTTCAGAACAAAAGGAGAGATAAATGTCCTCCCAAACAAACGAAAACTGGAGGAATTCATCACCACTAAACCATCCCTACAAAAGATCCTAAGCGGAATTCTGTAAGTGAAATGTTGCAAGGACCACAAAGTACCAGAGACATCACTACAAGCATGAAACCTACAGACATCACAAGGACTCTAAACCCATATCTTTCAATAATAACACTGAATGTAAATGGACTAAATGCTCCAACCAAAAGACATAGGGTATCAGAATGGATAAAAAAAATACCCATCTATTTGATGTCTACAAGAGACTCATTTTAGACCAGAGGACACGTTCAGATTGAAAGTGAGGGGATGGAGAACTATCTACCATGCTGCTGGAAGTCAAAAGACAGCAGGAGTAGCCATACTTATATCAGACAAACTAGACTTTAAGTTAAAGGCTGTAACAAGAGATGAAGAAGGGCATTATATAATAATTACAGGGTCTATCCATCAGGAAAAGCTAACAATTATAAATGTTTATGCACCGAATATGAGAGCCCCCAAATATATAAAACATTAATCACAAACATGAGCAACCTTTTTGATAAGAATGTGGTAATTGCTGGAGACTTTAATACTCTACTTACAGTAATGGATAGATCATCTAGACACAGGATCAATAAAGAAACAAGGACCCTGAATGATACATTGGATCAGATGGACTTGACAGGTATATTTAGAACTCTGCAGCCCAAAGCAACAGAATATACTTTCTTTTCGGGTGTACATGGAACATTCTCCAAGGTAGATCACATACTGGGTCACAAAACAGCTCTTCATAAGCACAAAAGAATTGAGACCATACCATGCACATGTTCAGACCACAATGCTATGAAACTTGAAATTAACCACAGGAAAAAGTCTGGAAAACCTCCAAAAGCTGGAGATTAAAGAAAACACTACTAAAAAATGAATGGGTCAACCAGAAAATCAGACAAGAAATTAAAAATATATATATGGAAACAAATGAAAATGAAAATACAACAATCCAAATACTTTGGGATGCAGTGAAGGCAGTCCTGAGAGGAAAATACATTGCAATCCAGACCTACCTCAAGAAACAAGAAAAATCCCAAATACAAAATCTAACAGCACACCTAAAGGAAATAGAAGCAGAGCAGAAAAGACACCCCAAACCCAGTAGAAGAAGAGAGGTAATAAAGGTCAGAGCAGAAATAAACAATATAGAATCTAAAAAAATCTGTAGAGCAGATCAATGAAACCAAGAGTTGTTTTTTGAAAAAAATAAACAAAATTGATACGTCTCTAGCAGGCTTCTCAAAAAGAAAAGGGAGAGGAGCCAAATAGATAAAATCATGAATGAAAATGGAATCATGACAACCAATCCCTCAGAAATACAAGCAATTATCAGGGAATACTACGAAAAATTATATTCCAACAAACTGGACAACCTGGAACAAATGGACAAATTCCTAAACACCCACACACTTCCAAAACTCAAACAGGAAGAAACAGAAAATTTGAACAGACGCATAACCAGTGAAGAAATTGAATCAGTCATGAAAAATCTCCCAACATATAAGAGTCCAGGACCAGAAGGCTTCCCTGGGGAATTCTACCAGACATCCAATGCAGATATAATACCTATCCTTTTCAAGCTATTCCAAAAAATAGAAAGGGAAGGAAAACTTCCAGACTCATTCATGAAGCCAGTATTACTTTGATTCCTAATCTAGACAGAGACCCAGCCATAAAGACAACTACAGGCCAATATCCCTGATGAATATGCATGCAAAAATTCTCAATAAGATACTAGCAAATCGAATTCAACATCATATAAAAAGAACTTTCCACCATGATCAAGTGGGATTCATTCCTGTGCTGAGGGGCTGGTTCAACATTCGCAAATCAAACAATGTGATGCATCACATTAATAAAAGAAAAGAAAAGAACCATATTATCCTGTCAATAGATGCAGAAAAAAGCATTAGACAAAATTCAGCATCCTTTCTTAACAAAAACCCTCAAGAAAGTTGGGATCGAAGGAGCATACTTAAACATCATAAAAGCCATGTATGAAAACCCCACAGCTAATATGATCCTCAACGGGGAAAAACAGAGAGCTTTCCCCCTGAGATCAGGAACACGACAGGGATGTCCACTCCCACCTTTGTTTTTTTTTTTTGTTTTTTAAATTTTTTTTAACATTTATTTATTTTTGAGAAACAGAGTGAGACAAAGCGTGAGCGGGGGAGGGGCAGAGAGAGGACACACAGAATCTGAAGCAGGCTCCAGGCTCTGAGCAAGCGGTCAGCACAGAGCCCGATGCGGGGCTTGAACCCACAGACTGTGAGATCATGACCTGAGCCAAAGTCGGACGCTCAACCGACTGAGCCCCCCAGGCGCCCCTCACCTTTGTTGTTTAACATAGCGTTGGAAGTTCTAGCATCAGCAAGCAGATAACAAAAGAAAATTAAAGGCATCAAAATTGGCAAAGATGAAGTCAAGCTTTCACTTTTTGCAGATGACATGATATTATACATGGAAAATCTGATAGACTCCACCAAAATCTGCTAGAACTGATACATGAATTCAGCAAAGTCGCAGGATACAAAATTAATGTACAGAAATCAGTTGCATTCTTATACACTAATAATGAAGCAACAGAAAGACAAATAAAGAAACTGATCCCATTCACAATTGCACCAATAATCATAAAGTACCTAGGAATAAACCTAACCAAAGATGTAAAAGATCTGTATGCTGAAAACTATAGAAACCTTATGAAAGAAATTGAAGATACAAAAAAATGGAAAAACATTCCATGCTCATGGATTGGAAGAATAAATATTGTCAAAATGTCAATACTACCCAAAGCTATCTACACATTCAATGCAATCCCAATCAAAATTGGACCAGCATTCTTCTCGAAGCTGGAACAAGCAATCCTAAAATTTGTATGGAACCACAAAAGATGCTTAATAGCCAAAGTAACTTTGAAGAAGACCAAAGCGGGAGGTATCACAATCCCAGACTTTAGCCTCTACTACAAAGCTGTACTCATCAAGACAGCATGGTATTGGCATAAAAACAGGCACAGAGACCAATGGAATAGAATAGAGACTCCAGAATTGGACCCACAAAAGTATAGCGAATTAAACTTTGACAAAGCAGAAAAGAATATCCAATGGGAAAAAAGACAGTCTCTTTAACAAATGGTGCTGGGACAACTGGATAGCAACATGCAGAAGAATGAAACTAGACCACTTTCTTACACCATTCATAAAAATAAACTCAAAATGGATAAAGGACTTGAATGTGAGACAGGAAAGCTCAAAACCCTAGAGGAGAAAGCAGGAAAAAAACTTCTCTGACCTCAGCCGCAGCAATTTCTTACTTGACACATTCCAAAGGCAAGGGAATTAAAAGCAAAAATGAACTATTGCGACCTCATGAAGAAAAAAAGCCTCTGCACTGCAAAGGAAACAATCAACAAAACGAAAAGGCAACTAACGGAATGGGAAAAGATATTTGCAAATGACATATCGGACAAAGGGCTAGTATCCAAATCTATAAAGAGCTCACCAAACTCTACACCCGAAAAACAAATAATCCAGTGAAGAAATGGGCAGAAAACATGAATAGACACTTCTCTAAAAAAGACATCCAGATGGTTAACAGGCATATGAAAAGATGCTCAATGTCACTCCTCATCAGGGAAATACAAATCAAAACCACACTGAGATATCACCTCATGCAAGTCAGAGTGACTAAAATAAACAAATCAGGAGACTACAGATGCTGGAGAGGATGTGGAGAAATGGGAACCCTCTTGCACTTTTGGTGGGAATGGAAAGTGGTGCATCCACTCTGGAAAATAGTGTGGAGGTTCCTCAAAAATTAAACTAGATCTACCATATGACCCAGCAATAGCACTGCTAGGAATTTACCCAAGGGATACAGGAGTGCTGATGCATAGGGGCACTTGTACCCCAATGTTTATAGCAGCACTTTCAACAATAGCCAAATTATGGAAAGAACCTAAATGTCCATCAGCTGATGAATGGATAAAGAAATTGTGGTTTATATACACAATGGAGTACTATGTGGCAATGATAAAGGATGAAAGATGGCCTTTTGTAGCAACGTGGGTGGAACTGGAGAGTGTTCTGCTAAGTGAAATAAGCCATACAGAGAAAGACAGATACCATATGTTTTCACTCTTATGTGGATTCTGAGAAACTTAACAGAAGACCATGGGGGAGGGGAAGGAAAAGCAAAAGTTCAGATAGGGAGAGAGCCAAACCATATGAGACCTTAACAACTGAGAATATCCTGAGGTTTGATGGGGAGTGGGAGTGAGGGGAGGGTGGGTTATGGGTGTTGAGGAGGGCACCTGTTGGAAGGAGCACTGGGTGTTGTATGGAAATCAATTTGACAATACATTTAATATAAAAAAAACATTCATTTAGAAAACAGAGATGGTTTTCCAGGAGCTGAGCTGGGTTATGAGATACAAAATTTAAAAAGACATCTGTACTAGCAAGAAGTTCACAGTCTAATCAGGGGAAAAGTACAAGCCCGTGAGGAATCAGAGCATGTGATACATCCTGAGAAAAATACTTAAACCTGGGTCTATAGAAGAAGTAATTAATTCTAGTGGAAGAAATCATGGAAAGATAATGGATCTTGAATCCCTGAGTAGGTGTCCTTTTTTCAGTTTTTATTGAAATTCCAGTGAGATAACATACAGTATTAACATATTAGTTTCAGTTGTACAATACAGTGATGCATTTCCATACAACACACAGTTCTCATCACAGATGCACTCCTTAATCCCCATCACCTATTTAACACATGCCCCTACCCACACAACCCTCTGGTAAACATCAGTTTATACTCTATATTTGAAAGTCTGTTTCTTGGTTTTCCTCTCTCTCTCACTCTCTCTCTCTTTCTCCTTTGCTCATTTTTTTTGTTTCTTAAATTCCACAAATTAGTGAAATAATATGGAATTTGTCTTTCTCTGACAGATTTTTCACTTAGCATAATACTCTATAGCTCCATTCAAGTCCTCACAAATGACAACATTTCATTTGTTTTTATGGCTGAGTAATATTCCATTGTATATATACCACTTCTTTATCCATTCATCAGTCGATGGAAATTTGGGCTGTTTCCATAATTGGCCATTGTAATAATGCTGCTATAAACATCAGGGTGCATACATACCTTTGAATTAGTATTTTGGTATTTTCTGGGTAAATACCTAGCTGTGTAATTGCTGGATCATAGGGTAGTTCTGGCAACAACAGATGTTGGCAAGGATGTGGAGAAAGAGGATCTCTTTTGCATTGCTGGTGGGAATTTAAATCCAGCCACTCTGGAAAACGGTATCAAGGTTCCTCGAAAAATTTAAAAAATAACTACCCTGCGACCCAGCAATTGCATTACTAGGTATTTATCCAAGGGATACAGATATGCTGTTTCAAAGGGACACATGAACTCCCATGTTTATAGCAGCACTATCAACCATAGTCAGTGTATGGAAAGAGCCCAAATGTCCATTGTTGGATGAGTGGATAAAGACAACGGGATATATATATATATATATATATATATATATATATATATTACTCCATAAAGAGGATGAGGCGTGTGTGTGTGGGGGTGTGTGTGTGTAATGGAGTATTACTCGGCAATCAAAAAGAATGAAATCTTGCCATTTGTAACTACATGGATGGAACTAGAGGGTATTATGCTAAGCGAAATTAGTCAGAGAAAGACAAATATCATATGACTTCACTAATATGAGGACTTCAAGACACAGAACAGATGAACACAAGGGAAGGGATCCAAAAATAATATAAAAACACGGAGGGGGGAAAAACATAAGAGACTCTTAAGTATGGAGAACAAACAGAGGGTTACTGGAGGGATTGTTGGAGAGGGTATGGGTTAAGTGCGTAAGAGACTTTAAGGGATCTACCCCTGAAATCATTGTTGCAATATATGCTAAGTAACTTGGCAGTAAATTTAAAAAAAAAAGAAGAATCATACCTCAAGATCATAAAAGCCATACATGAAAGATCCACCGCTAATATCATCCTCGATGGGGAAAAATTTAGAGCTTTCCCCCTAAAGCCCAGAATGCTACAAGGATGTCCACTCTCATCACTGTTATTCAACATACTGTTGGACGTCCTAACCTAAGTAATCAAACACAAAGAAATAAAAGGTTTCCAAATCAGAAAGGAGGAAGTCAACCTTTCACTCATTGCAAAGAAAATGATACTCTATGTGGAAAATCCAAAAGATTCCACCAAAAAATACCTGCTAGAACTGATCCATGAATTCAGCAATGTCACAGGATATAAAATCAATTTACATGAATCAGTTGCATTTCCATACACAAATAATGACGTAGCAGAAAGAGAAATAGAAGGAATCCATCCCATTTACAATGGCACCAAAACCCATAAAATTTCTACGAATAAACCTAACGAAAGTGGCATAATCTATAGATGGAAAACTATAGAAAGCTTATGAAAAAATAGAAGACACAAAAAAATGTAACAATATTCCAAACTCAGGAATTAGAAGAACAACTATTGTTAAAATGTTGATAGTAATCCAAAGTAATCCACATATTCAATGCAATCCCTATCAAAATAACACCAGCATTTTTCACAGAGCTAAAACAAACAATTGTTTGGTACCAGAAAAGGTCCTGAATAGCCAGTCATGTTGAAAAATAAAACCAAAGCTGGATGCATCACAATTCATCACTTCAAGCTGTATTACAAAGCTGTAATCATCAAGACAGTATGGCACTGGCACAAAATAGACACATAGAGCAATGGAACAGAATAAAGAACCCAGAAATGGACCCATAAATATATGGCGGTTTAATCTTTGACAAAGCAGGAAAGAATATCCAATGGAAAAAAAAAATGTCTCATTAGCAAATTTTGCTGGGTAAACTGGAAATCAACATGCAAAAGAATGAATCTTGACCACTGTCTTACACCATACATAAAAATAAACTCAAAATGGATGAAATACCTAAAATTGAGACAGGAAGATGTCATAATCCTAGAGAATAAAGTAGTCAACAACCTGTTTGACCTCAGCTGCAGCAACTTCTTATTTGACATGTCTCCTTAGGCAAGGAAACAAAGACAAAAATGAACTATTTCAATCTCATCGAGATAAAAACTTTCTGCACAGTGATTGAAACAAAACTAAAAGGAAACCATCGGAATGGAAGAAGATATTTGCCAATGACATATCAGATAAAGGGTTAGTATCCAAAATCTATAAAAACTTATGAAACTCAACACCCGAAAACCAAACAATCCAGTCAAGAAATGGGCAAAATATATCAATAGACACTTTTCCAAAGAAGACATCCAAATGGCTAACAGACATAGTGAAAGATGCTCAACATCACTCATCATCTGGGAAGTAGAAATCAAAACGACAGTGGGATACCACCTCACACCTGTCAGAATGGCTAAAATTAACAATTCAGGCCTCAAGAGATGTTGGCAGGGACACAAAGAAGAAACTTTTGCACTGCTGGTGGGAATGCAAACTGGTGCAGTCACTGGAAAACAATATGTAGATTGCGCAAAAAATTAAAAATAAAACTATCTTATGACCCAAAAATTGCACTATTGGTATTTATCCATGGATACAGAAATGCTGATTTGAAGGGGCACATGCACTCAAATCTTTATAGCAGCACTAGAGATAATAGGCAAATTATGAAAATAGCTCAAATGTCCATAATCTGATGAATAGATAAAGAAATGTGGTGCATATATATATATATATATATATATATATATATATATAATCAAATATTCCTCAGTGATAAAAAAGTATGAAATCTTTCAAATTGCATCAATGTTGATGGAACTAGAATGTATCATGCTAATCAAAATGTCAGTCAAAGACAAATATCATATGATTTCACTCATATGTTGAATTTATTTATTAATTTTTAATTTTTTTAACGTTTTATTTATTTTTGAGACAGAGAGAGACAGAGCATGAACGGGGGAGGGGCAGAGAGAGAGGGAGACACAGAATCGGAAGCAGGCTCCAGGCTCTGAGCCATCAGCCCAGAGCCCGATGCGGGGCTCGAACTCATGGACCGTGAGATCGTGACCTGAGCCGAAGTCGGACGCTTAACCGACTGAGCCACCCAGGCGCCCCCATATGTTGAATTTAAAGAACACAACAGATGAACATAGGGGAAGGGATACAAAAATAAAATAAAAAGAGACAGGGAGGCAAACCATAAAAGACTCTTAAATACAGAGACCAAACTTAGGGTTGCTGGTGGGGAGTTGGGTGTGGAAATTGGGTAAATGGGCAATGGTCATTAAGGACGGCACTTGTTGGGATGAACACTGGGTGGTATAATGTAAGTGATAAACAGCTAAATTCTATTCCTGAAATTATTATTATACTTTATGTTATCTAATTTGGATTTAATTTAAAAAAAAAAAAGGAGGTGATAGAGACTTTTTAAAGGAGAAACAAACCACACATGTACAAAGGAAACCCCATTAAGCTGTCAGTGGATTTTTCAGTAGAAACTTTGCAGGCTAGAAGGGAGTGACATGGCATATTCAAAGGACTGAAAGGAAAAGTTTTCAGCCAAGAATACTCTAGCCAGAAAAGCTATCATTCAGAATGCAAGGAGAAATAAAGAGTTTCCAGACAAAACAAAGTTAGAAGAATTCATGACCACTAAAATGAGCCTTGAAAGAAATGTGAAAGGTGACTCTGAGTGGAAAGTAAAGACCATAAGTAAGATTAAGAAAAGTAGGAAATACAAAAGCAGTAAAAATAATTTTTTTCTGAAAAAGCCACTCAAGGGTCTTACAAAATAAAAAAGATGTAAAATATAACATAATATAACTAAAAGCAAGAAGAGGAAAGAATGGGTTCACACTTAAGCAGCCATCTACTTAATATAGACTGCTATATGCAGAAAATTTTATATACAAATGTATATGTAACCACAAATAAAACAACCAGTAATATATATGCTAAAAAAGAGAGAAAGGAATCCATGTATATCTCTAAAGAAAACCAACTAATCATGAAAGAAGAAAACAAGGGAAGAAAGGAACAGACAAAAACCACAAAAAGAACCATAAAACAAGTTAAATATGGCAATAAACACATACCTATGAATAACTACTTTGAATGTAAATGTGTTATACTTTCCAATAAAAAGACATAGGGTGCCAAAAAATACTAGAACTGATATGTGAATTCAGCAAAGTCACAGGATATAAAATCAACATATGGAAATTGGTTGCATTTTTATACACCAATAATGAAGCAGTGGAAGGAGAAACCAAGGAATTTATCCCATTTACAATTTTACCAAAAACCATGACACCTAAGAATAAACCTAACCAAATAGGTAAAAGATCTGTACTCTGAAAATTATAGAACACTGATGAAAGAAATTGAAGAAGGCACAAGGAAATGGAAAAACATTCCATGCTCATGGATTGGAAGAAAAAAATATTGATAAAATGTCGATACTGCTCAAAGCAATCTACACATTCAATGCAAACCCTATCAAAATAACACCAGCATTCCTCGCAGAGCTATAACTCAAGCTGTATTACAAAACTGTATTCATCAAGACAGTATGGTACTGGCACAAGAACAGACACATAGATCAATGGAACAGAAATAGACCCACAAATGTAGGGTCAATTCATCTTCAACAAAGCAGGAAAGAATATCCAATGGAAAAATCACAAATCTCTTCAGCAAATGGTGTTGGGAATATTAGACGGTGTCATGCACAAGAATGAAACTAAACGTCTTTCTTACACCATACACAAAAATAAACTAAAAATGGATGAAAGACCTAAATGTAAGACAGGAAACCATCAAAATCCTACAAGAGGAAACAGGCAGCAACCTCTCTGACCTTGGCCTCACAAGCTTCTTACTAGACATGTCTCCAGAAGCAAGATAAATCAAAGCAAAAATGAATTATTGGGGTTTCATCAAGATAAAAACTTCTGTACAGTGAAGGAAACAATCAACAAATCTAAAATTCTACTTATGGAATGGGAGAAGATATTTGCAAATGACATATTGGATGGTATCCATATTAGATTGGTTAGTACCCAAAATGTATAAAAACTTATCAAACTCAACACCCCCCCCAAAAAAAAAGATCCAGTAATAAATGGACAAAAGACATCAATTTTTCAAAAGAAGACATCCAGATGGCTAACAGACACATGAAAAGATGCTCAACATAACTCATCATCAGGGAAATACAAATGAAACCACAATGAGATACTACCTCACAGCTCTCAGAATGTGTAAAATTAACAACTCTGCAAACAACAGATGTTGATGCACCCTGTGCACTGTTGGTAGGAATGCAAACTGGTGGAGCCACTTCTGGAAAACAGGATGGAGATTCCTGAAAAAATTCAAAATAAAACTACCCTATGACCCATTAATTACACTACTAAGTATTTATCAAAAGGATACAAAAATGCTGATTTGAAGGGGCACATGCACCCCAATGTTTTTAGGAGCACTATCAATGATAGCAAATTAGGGAAAGAGCCCAAATGTCCATCAACTAATGAATGGATATAGAAGATGTGGTGTATATATATATAAAACATAATACTACTCAGAGATAAAAAAATGAAATATTTCCATTTGCAACAACGTGGATGGATCTACATTGTATCATGCTAAGTGAAATAAATCAGTTAGTGAAATAAATCGTCAGTGAAATAAATTGTCAGTGAAATAAATCGGTCAGTGAAATAAATCGTCATACTTGTTGAGATGAGCACTGGGTGTTATATGCAAGTGATGATTTACTGGGTTGTACTTTTGAAACCAATACTACACTGTATGTTAACTGACTTGAATTTAAATAAGTAAATTTTTAAAAAAAGACATGGGGTGACAAAATAGATTTAAAAATGAAAAATGTATATGCTGCCAACAAATGACTCATTTCAGTCTTAGAGAAATTTTAGAAATTTAAAGACAAATGATTCATTTCAGTCTTAAAGCATTTATCATGCAAATGTATGTGAAAGAAAGCCAGGGTAGTAATACTTACACCAAACAAAATAGACTTTAAAACAAAGAAAATAAAGACACAAAGAACACTATATAATCATAGAAAAATCCAATGAGAAGGTATAACAATTGTAAATATTTATGTACTGAACATGGACGCACCCAAATACATAAAGCAGTTAATGACAAACTTATTAGTAATACAATAAATGTAGGGAATGTTAAAACCCCACTTACATCAAATGGACAGATCATACAAACAGAAAATCAATAAGGAAATGTGGCTTTGAATGACACAGTGGACCAGATGGATTTAACAGATATATTCAAAACATTCCATCCTAAAACAGCATAATACATATTCTTTTCAAGGGTACACAGAATATCCTCTAGAATAGATCACATATTAGGCCACAAAACATCTCAACAAATTAAAAAAAATTGAAGTCATACCATGCATCTTTTCTGACCACGACACTATGAAAGTATAAATCAAACACATGAAAAAATCTGAAAAGACCACAAATATGTGGAGATTAAATGACATGCTATGAATAAATGAATGGCTCAATCAAGAAATCAAAGAGGGAATTTAAAAACCACATAGAAATGAAAACACAATGGTCCAAAATAATCAGGATGCAGCAAAAGCTGTTCTCAGAGGTAAGTTTATATAATATAGGCCTATCTCAAGAAGCAAGGAAAATCTCAAATAAATAACCAAACCTTACATGTAAGGTTCTTACACGTAAAGAACCTAGAAAAAGAATAACAAACAAAACCCAAAAACATTAGATGGAATGACATAATAAAGAGCAGAAATAAATGAAATAGAAACTAAAAAGTTCAGTAGAACAGATTAGTGAAACCAGGAACTATTTCTTTGAAAAAAAAAAACTAACAAAATGGATAAAACCTTTAGCCAAACTCATCAGAGAGAGAGAGAGAGAGAGAGAGAGAGAGAGAGAGAGAGAGAAATGGACCAAATCAAAAGTGACAGCAGAAAATAAAAACCTACACCACAGAAATACAAAGGATTGTGAGGGAATGTTATGAAAAATTCTATGCCAAAATATTGGACAACCTAGAAGAAATGGATAAATGCCTAGAAATATATAACCTCCCAAAACTGAAGTGGGAAGAAAGAAAATTTGAACAGACTGATTACCAGCAATTAATTGAATCAGTGATCAAAAAACTCCCAACAAACAAAAGCCCAGGACTAGTGGTCTTTAGAGATTAATTCTACCAAACATTTAAAGAAGAGTTAATATCAATTCTTCTCAAACTATTCCAAAAATAAAAGGGAAATGGAAACTGGAATGGAAACTCATATTCATTCTATGAGGCCAGCATTACCCTGATACCAAAACCAGAGATACTACAATAAAAGAGAACTATAGGTCAATATTTCTGATGAACATAGATGCAAAAATCCTGAACAAAACATTTACAAAACAAATCCAGCAATATATTTTAAAATATCATTTACCATAATCAAGTTAGATTTATTCCTGGATACAAGGGTGGTTCACTATTCACAAATCAATTAACATGATATACCACACCAAGAGGAGAAAGAGTGAAAACCATATGATCAGCTCAGTGGAGTTAAGATGGTGGAAGAGTAGGGAGACCCTATGCTTGTCTCATTCCTTGAACACAGCTAGATAGTAATAAAATCATTCTGAACACCCAAGAAATCAACCGGAGGTCTGCATGAACAAAAACTGCAAGATTACATGTAGAAAAGGGAACACTGGGGGGTAGGAATTGTAAAATTTACCAGGAGAGATATTGGTCTGGGTGTGGTGGTTAAGAGGGAACCAGCTGAAGGAGTCTACTAAAAATTAGTATAAGCAGAGGAGCACAAAATCTGAACTTTTAGCCATTCCCTACCATGGGGGAAGTGCCAGGTTTAAAGGTGCTCAAGTGCTGAAGTGGTGTAGAATCCCAGGAATATTAGTGTGGTCTGAGGATCCCTTGGGTCACAAGAAAGAAGGGTCACACCAAAGTGCTATACTGTTTCCAGGTGTAAGAGGGGACTCACTATGGCAGAGGGCTGCAAGCATGGGTGCCTGCTTTCTGCTGTTTTGATATAAACACTAAACAACAGCACAGTCATGGCACTTCTTTTTTTCTCATGGGCTTGCAAAAGCTTGGCAAGACCTTCCTCCAGGGGAGCAGTGCAGGTCTGCCCCACAGGAATCCCTAAAATTTGGAGTTTTGAAACTCATTTGCACACTGGGAATAAAAAACTTAGACGCAAGCTGAGCAACACAGGCGGGGTTCTAATGGAAACTAGGGACACAAGAGTGGTGATTAATTGCTTTTCTCTGAGGTTTCCCTGAAGAGTTAGGCTATGAGGCTATCCAGCCAAGCGCAGCCATATTCATTATGCCTTTCAGAGCTGAAAGCTTTCACAGAGCAAAACACCGCCATCTAGTGGAGGCTGGAGACACGTACACCAAACTCTGCCCCTATTCACCCCCAGAAGCGCATTTCCATTGAAACACGTCCACCAGAGAAACAATGCAGCAAGCCCCTCCAGCCAGAAGACCAGCATAAGCAACTATTTTGCACCAAGTCTACTATCATAGCACTGCAAAGCTTCAGCTATAGGGGAAATGGGATCTAAATTCCATTTTACTTTTGTTTACTTTTTTCACTTTTTTCTTAGTTTTTTAATTCCTTTTACTTTTTACTAATATTGTTTTTATACTTATATATTTTTTCATATATACATATTATTTTATTTTTATTTTTATTTTCTTTTACTTTCTTTTATTTTATTTTAGGGTCTAGATTCTTTTAACAAGCAGACCAAAACACACCCAGGATATAGGGTTTTTTTTTTATGTTTGTGTGGTGTTTTACTATTCTTTTCTTTCTTTTCTATTTCTTTCCTGGAAAAAATGATGACATGGAGAAACTCACCTACCCCTCCAAAAATAAAGAACAGGCAATAGAACTCACAGCCAGAGATTTAATCAACACAGATATAAGTAAGATGTCGGAATTAAGTTTAAAACCATGAATATGAGAAAACTAGCTATGGTTGAAAAAAGCACAGAAGACATCAGAGAATCCCTTTCCGCAGAGATAAAATAATTAAAATATAGGCTAAAATTAAAAATGCTATAACTGAGATGCAATCTCAAGTACATGCCATGACAGTAAGGAGGATGAAGCACAGCAGTGAATCAGTGATATAGAAGACAAAATTATGGAAAGTAATGAAGCTGAAAAGAAGATGGATACAAAGGCCAAAGATCACAATACAAGACTTACAGAACTCAGCATCTTATTAAAAAGGAATAACATTTGTATCACAGGAGTCCCAGAAGATGAAGAGAGAAAAAAAGGTGAAAGTTTATATGAGCAAATTATAACTAAAAACATCCATAATTTGGGGAAGGACACAGACATCAAAATCCAAGAAGCACAGAGAACTCCCATTAAATTAATCAAGAGCCAGTCATCACCAAGGCATATCATAGTCCAGTTCAGGAAAATAGTCAAAGAAATAATCCTGAAAGCAGCAAGGGAAAACAAATCCATAACCTACAAGGGAAGAAAGATCAAGTTCCCAGCAGATCTGTCCATGGAAATGTGGCAGGTCAGAAAGGGGTGGGAGGATATTTTCAGTGTGCTGAATTGGAAAAATATTCAGCCAAGAATTCTTTATCCAGCAAGGTTGTTATTCAGAATAGAAAGAGAGATAAAGAATTTCCCAAACAAAAATGAAAGGAGTTTGTGACCACTAAACCAGCCCTGCAAGAAATTTTAATAGGGACTCTGTGTGGAGAAAAAGAAAAATAAAACACCAAAAAAAAAAAAAAAACCTAGAAATGACCAGAGAACATTACCAGAAACAACAACTCTACACATAACACAATGCCATTAAATTCCTATCTTTCAATGATCACTCTGAATATAAATGGACTAAAGGTCCAATCAAAATGCATACAATGTCAGAATGGATAACAACAACAAAAAAATGATCCATCTATATGTTGCCTACAAGAGACTCATTTTATTTATTTGTTTCTTTGTTTGTTTGTTTATTTATTTGGCTTAGAACAACAGAATTTTTTTCTTTTACAATTCTGGAGGCTAGAAGTCCAAAATCAAAGTGAGAGGTTACAGCGAAGCCTTTCTGCCCTCTTGAAGCTGCTGGAGAATCCAGGTGTTTCTTGGCTATATCATTGCAATCTTTGCTCCTTTCTTCTTTGTGTGTCTATGTCTTTTGAAGTGACTCATTTTATTAGTTTTCAATTTTTTAATTTTATTTTTTATTTTTTAAAATTTACATCCAAATTACTTAGCACATACTGAAACAATGATTTCTGGAGTAGATTCCTTAATGCCCCTTACCCATTAACCCATCCCCCCTCCCCAAACCCCTCCCGTAACCCTCAGTTTGTTCTCCATATTTATGAGTCTCTTCTGTTTTGTCCCCTCCCTGTTTTTATATTATTTTTGTTTCCCTTCCCTTATGTTCATCTGTTTTCTCTTAAAGTCCTCATATGGGTGAAGTCATATGATTTTTGTCTTTCTCTGACTAATTTCACTTAGCATAATACCCTCCAGTTCCATCCACATAGTTGCAAATGGCAAGATTTCATTCTTTTTGATTGCCGAGTATATACTCCATTGTATATGTATACCACATTTCCTTTATCCATTCATCCATCAATGGACATTTGGGCTCTTTCCATACTTTGGCTATTGTTGATAGTGCTGCTATAAACAGGGGGGGTGCATGTGTCCCTTCGAAACAGCACAAGTGTATCACTTGGATAAATGCCTAGTAGTGAAATTTTTGGGTCATAGGGTAGTTCTATTTCTAGTTTTTTGAGGAAACTCCATAGTGTTTTCCACATTGGCTGTACCAGCTTGCATTCCCACCAGCAATGCAAAAGAGATCCCCTTTCTCCACATCCTCACCAACATCTGTTGTTGCCTGAGTTGTTAATGTTAGCCATTTTGACAGGTGTAAGGTGGTATCTCATTGTAGTTTTGATTTGTATTTCCCTGATGAGGAATGATGTTGAGCATTTTTTCATGTGTTGGTTGGCCACCTGGATGTCTTCTTTGGAGAAGTGTCTATTCATGTCTTTTGCCCGTTTCTTCACTTTGTTTTTTGGGTGTTGAGTTTGGTAAGTTCTTTGTAGATTTTGGATACTAACCCTTTATCTGATATGTCATTTGCAAATATCTTCTCCCATTCTGTCGGTTGACTTTTAGTTTTGCTGATTGTTTCCTTCGCTGTGCAGAAGCTTTTTATTTTGATGAGGTCCCAGTAGTTCATTTTTGCTTTTGATTCCCTTGCCTCTGGCATCGTGTTGAGTAAGAAGTTGCTGTGGCTAAAATCAAAGAGGTTTTTACCTATTTTCTTTTCAAGGATTTTAATGGCTTCCTGTATTACATTGAGGTCTTTCATCCATTTTGAGTTTATTTCTGGGTATGGTGTAAGGAAGTAGCCCAGTTTCATTCTTCTGCATGTCGCTGTCCAGTTTTCCCAGCACCACTTGCTGAAGAGACTGTCTTTATTCCATTGGATATTCTTTCTTGCTTTGACAAAGATTAGTTGGCCATAATTTTGTGGGTCCATTTCAGGGTTCTCTATTCTGTTCCACTGATCTGAGTGTCTGTTCTTGTGCTAGTACCATACTGTCTTGATGATTACAGCTTTGTAGTATAGCTTGAAGTCTGGGATTGTGATGCCTCCTGCTTTGGTTTTCTTTTTCAAGATTGCTTTGAATATTTGGGGTCTTTTCTTGTTCCATACAAATTTTAGGATTATTTGTTCTAGCTCTGTGAAGAATGCTGGTGTTACTTTGATAGAGATTGCATTGAATATGTAGATTGCTTTGGCTAGTATCGACATTTAAATTTTTTTTTTCCTATCCAGGAGCATGGAATCTTTTTCTATCTTTTGGTGTCTTCTTTAATTTCTTTCATAAGCTTTCTATAGTTTTCAGTGTATAGATTTTTCACCTCTTTGGATAGATTTATTCCTAGGTATTTTATGGTTTTTTGTGCAACTGTAAATGGGATCAATTTCTTGATTTCTCTTTCAGTCACTTCATACTTGGTGTATAGGAATGCAACCGATTTCTGTGCATTGATTTTATATCCTGACACTTTGCTGAATTCATGAATCAACTCTAGCAGTTTTTTTGGGAAATCTTTTGGGTTTTCCATATAGAGTATCATGTCATCTGTAAAGAGTGAAAGTTTGACTTCCTCCTGGCCAATTTGGATGCCTTTTATTTCTTTGTGTTGTCTGATTGCAGAGGTTAAGACTTCCAATACTACGTTGAATAACGGTGAGAGTGGACATCCCTGTCTTTTTCCTGACCTTAGGGGGAAGGCTCTCAGTTTTTCACCATTGAGGATGATATTAGCCTTGGGTCGTCCATATATGGCTTTTATGATCTTGAGGTATGCTCCTTCTATCCTTACTTTCTTGAAGGTTTTTATCAAGAAAGGATGTGGTATTTTGCCAAATGATTTTTCTGCATCTATTGAGAGGATCATATGATTCTTGTCCTTTCTTTTATAGATGTGATGAATCACGTTAATTGTTTTGTGGATATTGAACCAGCCCTGCATCCCATGTATAAGTCCCACTTGGTCTTGGTGAATATTTTTTTTAATGTATTGTTGGATCCGGTTGGCTAATATCTAGTTGAGCATTTTTGCATCCATGTTCATCAGGGAAATTTGTTTATAGTTCTCCTTTTTACTGAGGTCTCTGGTTTTGGAATCAAGGTAATGCTGGCTTCATAGAAAGAGTTTGGAATTTTTCCTTCCATTTGCATTTTTTGGAACAGTTTCAAGAGAATAGGTGTTAACTCTTCTTTAAATGTTTGGTAGAATTCCTCTGAAAATCCATCTGGTCATGGACTCCTGTTTTTTGGCAGATTTTTGATTATGAATTTGATTTCCTTACTGGTTAATGGGTCTGTTCAAATTTCCTATTTCTTCCTGTTTCAGTTTTGGTAGTGTATATGTTTCTAGTAATTTTCCATTTCTTCCCTATTACCCATTTTGTTGGCATATAATTGCCCATAATATTCTCTTACTATTTTTATTTCTGTTGTGTTGGTTGTAATCTCTCCTTTTTCATTCTTGATTTTAGTTATTTGGGTCCTTGACTTTTTCTTCTTGATCAAACCAGCTGGTGGTTTATCAATTTTGTAAATTCTTTCAAAGAACCAGCTTCTGGTTTCATTGATCTGTTTTACTGTTTGTTGAAGTTGTTGTTGTTGTTGTTGTTTTGGTAGCATTAATTCCTATCAATCTTTATTATTTCCTGGCTTCTGCTGGTTTTGGGATTTATTTACTGTTCTTTTTCCAGCTCCCTAAGGTGTAAGGTTAGGTTGTGTATCTAAGATAATTCTTCCTTGTTTAGTAAGGCCTGGATTGCTATATACTTTCCTCTTATGACCGCCTTTGCTGCATCCCAGAGGTTTTGGGTTGTGGTGTTATCATTTCATTGACTCTCATATACTTTTTAATTTCCTCTTTAAATGCTTGGCTAATGAGAAAAAATGAAATATGGCCTTTTGTAGCAACGTGGATGGAACTGGAGAGTGTGATGCTAAGTGAAATAAGCCATACAGAGAAAGACAGATACCATATGGTTTCACTCTTATGTGGATCCTGAGAAACTTAACAGGAACCCATGGGGGAGGGGAAGGAAAAAAAAAAGAGGTTAGAGTGGGAGAGAGCCAAAGCATAAGAGACTGTTGAGAACTGAGAGCAAACTGAGGGTTGATGGGGGGTGGGAGGGAGGAGAGGGTGGGTGATGGGTATTGAGGAGGGCACCTTTTGGGATGAGCACTGGGTGTTGTATGGAAACCAATTTGACAATAAATTTCATATATAAATTAAAAAAAAAAGAAACATTTATTTAACTAAAAAAAAAATAAATGCTTGGCTAGACAATTCATTCTTTATAGGATGTTCTTCAATATCCAAGTATTTGTTACCTTTCCAAATTTTTTCTGTGGTTGATTTCGAGTTTTATAGTGTAGTGGTCTGAAAATATGCATGGTATGATCTCGATCTCTTTGTACTTAGTGAGGGCTAATTTGTGTCCTAGTATATGGTCTATTCTGGAGAACATTCCATGTGCACTGGAGAAGAATGTATATTCTGCTGTTTTATGATGAAATGTTCTGAATATATCTGTGAAGTCCATCTTGTCCAGTGTGTCATTCAAAGCCATTGTTCCCTTGTTGATTTTTTGATTAGATGATCTGTCCATTGTTGTTAGTGGGGTGTTGAAGTCTCCTACTATTATGGTATTACTATCAATGAGTTTCTATATGTTTGTGATTAACTGATTTATATATTTGGGCGCTCTCACATTTGGCACATAAATGTTTACAATTGTTAGATATTCTTGGTCTATAGACCCCTTGATTATGATATAATTTCCTTCTGCATGTCTTGATACAGTCTTTATTTTAAAGTCTAGATTGTCTGATATAAGTATGGCTACTCTGGCTTTCTTTTGTTGACCATTGGCATGATAGATGGTTCTCTATCCCATTTTCAATCTGAAGGTGCCTTTAGGTCTAAAGTGGGTCTCTTGTAAACATCACATAGATGGATCTTGTTTTCTTATCCATTCTGTTACCCTATGTGTTTTGATTGGAGCATTGCATCCATTGATGTGTAGAGTGAGTACTGAAAGATATGAATTTATTGCCATTATGATGCTTGTAGAGCTGGAGCTTCTGGTGGTGTTCTCTGGTCCTTTCTAACTTTTTTTGCATATATATATATATATATATATATTCATCTTTTCTCCCCTGAGAAAGTCCCTGTTAAAATTTCTTGCAGGGCTGGTTAGGTGGTCACAAACTCCTTTAATTTTTGTGTGTCTGGTAAACATTTTATGTCTCCTTCTATTTTGAATGACAGCCTTGCTGGATAAAGAATTCTTGGCTGCATATTTTTCTGATTCAGCACACTGAATATATCCTGCCACTCCTTTCTGGACTGCCAAGTTTCTGTAGGAAGGTCTGCTGCAAACCCTATCTGTCTTCCCTTGTAGGTTAGGGACTTTTTTTCCCTTGCTGCTTTCATGATTCTCTCCTTGTCTGAATATTTTGTGAATTTGACTATGATATGCCTTGCTGATGGTCGGTTTTTGTTGAATCTAATGGGGGTCCTCTGTGCTTCCTGGATTTTGATGTCTGTGTCTTTCCCCAGGTTAGGAAAGTTTCTGCTATGATTTCCTCACATAACACTTCTACCCCAATCTCTCTTTCTTCCTCCTCTGGGACCCCTATGATTCTGATGTTGTTCACTTGTAATGAGTCACTGATTTCTCTAATTCTTAAAATGTGCTCTTTTGCTTTAATCTCCCTTTTTTTCTGCTTCATTATTCTCACTAACTGTGTCCTCTATATTGCTGATTCTCTGTTCTGCTTTGCCATTCTTGCTGTCGCTGCATCCATCCGTGATTACAGCTGTGTTATAGCATTTTTAATTTCATTCTGGCTATTTTCTACTTCTTTTATTTCTGAAGAAAGGGATTCTAATCTATTTTTGACTCCAGGTATTATTATTATTATTATTGTGATTCTAAATTCTGGTTCAGAACTCTTCTTAGTGTTGTTTAAATCCCTGGTTGTCGTTTCTTTGTGCTCTTTCTTTTGGGGTGAAGTCCTTCATTTTGTCATTTTGAAGGGAGAAAGGGAATTAACGAGGTAGAAAAATTGAAATTAAAAAATTTAAAATTATTGAGGAGGGCACCTTTTGGGATGAGCACTGGGTGTTGTATGGAAACCAATTTGACAATAAATTTAATATATTAAAAAATATTTAAATTAAATATTTAAAAAACATACACAAACAAAAATCAAATAGAGGGTGCTAGATCCTAGGTGTCTCTTATTTTTAGGTGTTGAAAGTGTTTTGACAGATTAGAGAAAAAAAGGTTGGAGAAAAAAAGGAAATTGTAGAGAATTTGAAAAAATGAATACACAGAAGTAGTCTAAAATTAGATGATGGGGTAAAATAAAATTTGAAAAAATATACGCAAAAGTGAAGAATATTGTATATAAAAATTAAAGAATAATGTCTTTAATAAAAATTAAAAATACCTTTGATTTTTTTCATTTTCTGTATTTAAGGAGAAAGAAAATAACTGAAAAAGAGAAAAAAGATAAAAAAAGAAATATAAAGAAATTGCTTGAAAATTTGTAAAAATGAATACTCTGTAGTAGACTAAACTAAAATGATGGAAGTGAAATAGAATTTGAAAAAATTTACAAAAAGCAAAACATATAGTAAAAAATTAAATAAAAACTTTTTAAAATAGAGATTGAATGTAAAAATGCAGTTTTTCTCTTTATGCATTCAAGAAAAAGAAAAGAAATGAAAAAGAGAAAAAAAGAAAAGGAAAGAAAAGAAAAGAAATTCTTTGAAAATTTGAAAAGGTGAATACAGTGAAGTACACTAAAATGAAATGATGCAAGTAAAGTAGAATTTGAAAAAAATTACAGAAGTAAAAAATATAGTAACAAAAACCAAAGAAATATATTTTAATAAAAATCAAAAATAAAAACGATTTTTTTTCGGTCACCTAGGACGATGGCGGCATAGGAGGATGCTGGGCTCACCGCATCCTGCAGATCACTTAGATTTCACCCACACCTACCTAAATAACCCAGAAAACCACCAGAAGGCTAGCAGAATGTATTCTCCAGAGCCACGTGTAGATGAGAGGCCCACTGAAGAGCGTAGGAAGGGTGGAGAGGCAGTGCTCACTACATGGACTGGCGGGAGGGAGCTGGGGCAAAGAGGAGCCCCAGAGTATGGCTTGCAAAAGTGGAGGGGCCGGATGGAGTGTGTTCTGACAGCAACTGGGACTTAACATCTGGAAGGTTATAAGTTAACACCTCTGCTCGGAGAGTGGGAGGGCTGGAGGACAACGGGAAGGAGAGCTGTTGAGTCCCGGACAACAGAGGGCAGCTTGGTGGGGAACAAAGGCACTCGCCAGTGCCATCTCCCTCGCCCATCCCCCAGCCAAAACCCCAAAGGGAACCAGTTGCTGTCAGGGAACTTGTTTGCACCGCACAAACACCCAACACTGTGCTTCTGCAGATCTATCACTCTGGTGGGTCTGACTCATTCCCAGTGCTGCAGAGCCCCTCCTGAAGCAGATGTCTGAAGGAAAAGCGAGCTGAGCCTACCCCTCCCACCCCTGTGCACCTTGCCTATCAACCCCAGCTAATATTCCAGATCCCCAGCACCACAAGCCTGGCAGTGTGCAAGTAGCCCAGATGGGCCATGCCACCCCAAAGTGAATCCCGCCCCTAGCAAAGGGGAAGAGAAGGTACACACCAGTCGGACTGTCGCCCCACTGGTGGGCTGAAGGCAGACATCAGGTCTGACTTCAGCCATGCCCACCAATGCAAGTTATTCAAGACAGCACAGGGGAAGTGTCCCGCAACTCCACACCACTCCAGGGACTATACAAAATGACAAAACGGAAGAATTCCCCTCAACAAAGCCTCCAAAATAATGACAGCTAACGAACTGATCAAAAAGGATTTAAACAATATAACAGAAAGTGAATTTAGAATAATAGTCATAAAATTGATCGCTGGGCTTGAAAACAGTATAAAAGACAGCAGAGAATCTATTGCAACAGAGATCAAGGGACTAAGGAACAACCAAGAGGAGCTTAAAAATGTCATTAATGAGCTGCAAAATAAAATGGAGACAACCACGGCTCGGATTGAAGAGGCAGAGGAGAGAATAGGTGAACTGGAAGATAAAATTATGGAAAAAAGAGGAAGCTGAGAAAAGATAAAAAAAATCCAGGAGTATGAGGGGAAAATTAGAGAACTAAGTGATGCACTAAGGAGAAATAATCTACGCATAAGTGGTATTCCAGAGGAGGAAAAGAGAGGGAAAGGTGCTGAAGGTGTACTTGAAGAAATAATAGCTGAGAACTTCCCGGATCTGGGGAAGGAAAAGGCTTTGAAATCCAAGAGGCACAGAGAACTCCCTTCAGACGTAACTTGAATCGATCTTCAGCATGACACATCATAGTTAAACTGGCAAAATACAGGGATAAAGAGAAAATTCTGAAAGCAGCTAGGGATAAACGTGCTCTAACATATAAAGGGAGACTGACAGATCTCTCTATTGAAACTTGGCAGGACAGAAAGGGATGGCAGGAAATATTCAATGTGATGAACAGAAAAATATGCAGCGGAGAATCCTTTATCCAGGAAATCTGTCTTTTAGAATAAAAGGATAGATAAAGGTCTTCCCAAACGAACAAAAGCTGAAGGAATTCATCACCACTAAACAGCCCTACTAGAGATCCTAAGGGGGATCCTGTGAGACAAAGTACCAGAGACATCGCTACAATCATGAAACCTACAGACATCACACTGAATCTAAACCCATATCTTTCTGTAATAACACTGAATGTAAATGGACTAAATGCGCCAACCAAAAGACATAGGGTATCAGAATGGATAAAAAGAACAAGACCCATCTATTTGATGCTTACAAGAGACTTATTTTAGACCTGAGAACACCTTCAGATTGAAAGTGAGGGGATGGAGAACTATCTGTCATGTTACTGGAAGTCAAAAGAAAGCTGGGGTAGCCATACTTATATCAGACATCTAGACTTTAAATTAAAGGCTGTAACAAGAGATGAAGAAGGGCATTATATAATAATTACAGGGTCTATCCATCAAGAAACAAAACAATTATAAATATCTATGCACCAAATACGGGAGCCCCCAATATATAAAACAATTCAAACATAAGCAACCTTATTGATAACAATGTGGTAATTGCAGGGGACTTTAGTATCTGACTTACAACAATGGATAGATCATCTAGACACATGGTCAATAAAGAAAAAAGGGCCCTGAATGGTACATTGGATCAGATGGACTTCACAGATCTATTTAGAACTCTGTATCCCAAAAAACAGAATATATTTTCTTCTAGAGTGCACACGGAACATTCTCCAAGATAGATCACATACTGGGTCACAAAACAGCCCTTCATAATTGTACAAGAATTGAAATCATACCATGCATACTTTTGGACTACAATGCTATGAAGCTTGAAATCAACCACAGGAAAAAGTCTGGAAAACCTCCAAAAGCATGGAGGTTAAGGAACACCCTACTAAAGAATGAATGGGTTAACCAGGCAATTAGGGAAGAAATTAAAAAATATATGGAAACAAATGAAAATGAAAAGACAACACTCCAAATGCTTTGGGATGCAGCGAAGGCAGTCCTGAGAGGAAAATACATTGCAATCCAGGCCTATCTCAGGAAACAAGACAAATTCCAAATACAAAATCGAACAGCACACCTAAAGGAAATAGAAGCAGAGCAGCAAAGACACCCCAAACCCAGCAGCAGAAGAGAGATAATAAAGATCAGAGCAGTATAAACAATATAGAATCTAAAAAACCTGTAGAGCAGGTCAATGAAACCAAGAGTTGTTTTTTGAAAAAATAAACAAAATTGATACACCTCTAGCCAGGCTTCTCAAAAAGAAAAGGGAGATGACCCAAATAGATAAAATCATGAGTGAAAATGGAATTATGACAACCAATCCCTCAGAAATACAAGCAATTATCAGGGAATACAATGAAAAACTATATGCCAACAAACTGGACAACCTGGAACAAATGGACAAATTCCTAAACACCCACACACTTCCAAAACTCAATCAGGAGGAAATAGAAAGTTTGAACAGATCCATAACCAGCAAAGAAATTGAATCAGTTATGAAAAATCTTCCAACAAATAAGATTCCAGGACCAGATGGCTTCCCAGGGGAGTTTTACCAGACATTCAATGCAGATATAATGCCTATCCTTCTCAAGCTCTTCCAAAAAAATAGAAAGGGAAGGAAAATTTCCAGACTCAGTCTATGAAGCCAGTATTACTTTGATTCCTAAATCAGACAGAGACCCAGTAAAAAAAGAGAACTACAGACCAATATCCCTGATGAATATGGATGCAAAAATTCTCAATAATATAATAGCAAATCGAATTTATCAGCATATAAAAAGAATTATTCACCATGATCAAACGGGATTCATTCCTGGGATGCAGGGCTGGTTCACCATTCACAAATCAATCAACGTGATACATCACATTAATAAAAGAAAAGATATGAACCATATGATCCTGTCAATCGATGCAGAAAAAGCATTTGACACAATTCAGCATCCTTTCTTAATAAAAACCCTCGAGAAAGTCGGGATAGAAGGAACATACTTAAAGATCATAAAAGCCATTTATGAAAAGCCCACAGCTAATATCATCCTCAATGAAGAAAAACTGAGAGCTTTCCCCCTGAGATCAGTTTAACATAGTGTTGGAAGTGCTAGCATCAGCAATCAGACAACAAAAGGAAATCAAAAGCATCAAAATTTCCAAAGATGAAGTCAAAATTTCACTTTTTGCCGATGACATGATATTATACATGGAAAATCCGATAGACTCCACCAAAAGTCTGCTAGAACTGATACATGAATTCAGCAAAGT
>NW_024420170.1:856122-918882 GCF_014898765.1 Herpailurus yagouaroundi | reverse complement strand
GGATGGAACTGGAGAGTGTGATGCTAAGTGAAATAAGCCATACAGAGAAAGACAGATACCATATGGTTTCACTCTTATGTGGATCCTGAGAAACTTAACAGGAACCCTTGGGGGAGGGGAAGGAAAAAAAAAAAAGAGGTTAGAGTGGAAGAGAGCCAAAGCATAAGAGACTGTTGAGAACTGAGAGCAAACTGAGGGTTGATGGGGGGTGGGAGGAAGGAGAGCGTGGGTGATGGGTATTGAGGAGGGCACATTTTGGGATGAGCACTGGTTGTTGTATCGAAACCAATTTGACAATAAATTTCATATATAAATTAAAAAAAAAGAAAAAAAATACATATATAACTGGGGGCTATTTGGGCAAAACTAATTTAATGATGAGTTATATTTTTAATAGAACAGTAATGATAAATTATCTTGACAGAAAACTGGGTAGGAAACAGGTAGAATTCTATCATCTATATCTATCTATCTATCTATCTATCTATCTATCCATCATCTATCTACCTATCTTTCCCTCACTCTGGCTCCTCCACTCCACCTCCCTCTCACCTTTATTTTACAAGAATCTTCACCTAGAGGAAATCAACTGCTTGAGACCATATCCCAGACAACATTGTCCAATTCAAGGCAGAATTCCACACTGTTTCCATGGTGGCTGGATAGAAAGACAGCCTTCAGTCTGTGGCCTGGCAACCCCAACTCCATCATACCAAGATAACATCTTAGAGTGTAGGGATTACCCAGGAAGACATTGGGAGTAAGAATTTAGAGGAGCAGGCAGGGTGGGGGCCAGAGAGCTAGGAAATACGGAGTTCCAATCTCCCAAGTTGGGATTTAGGAGGGCCTGGATGGAGGCTGATGTTGGAATCGGGGGGATGTGAGTCTTGGGAATGGAGGTGCAGCAATCACCTTCATTTGTTGAGAGAATATATGGTAAGGCTATCAATCCCCCCAAAAAATTCGTTCCAAAGTGGGCATTTGTGTATTTCTCTCTCTCTCTCTCTCTCTTTCTTTCTCCTTTCCTTCCTCTCCTTCCCTTTACTACAACCACATTTTCCCCTACCTTCTCCATCTTTATCTCCTTACTTTGGGGAAAAGCTTCTTCCTGGCTTTTCTTCCCTTATTTCCCTCACTGATTTGCCCTACTTACTGCAGCTTTTAAATATTAATAGCTGTGTGGTGAATATCAAAACAAATATCTTCCACATTTGCTTGACAGATGTCAAGTGCAATCCTATTATTAAGTTAGAAAAGATCATCCAATGTGAAGCAAGAAACATATTAGTCAGAGTCCTGATAATTCCTCCCCCCACATCCCATTTAACTGCATGTTTTTTGTGTCTCCTCTCTGTGGTTCTCATTTTACCTCTCTTCAAAGCCTTTTTGTTACTTTTGTCTTTTTCTCTTTTTACTTATCCTATTCTGTTCTTTCTCTTGTTCTTTCATTCTCCTTTGTTTTGTCAGTCCTTCTCTTGTTCTTTTTCCTCATGCTTACTTGCTTATTTTATCTCTGTCTCTCTCCTACTTGACTTTTCCCTCCTTTCTTTATTTTTTCCTTCCACTCTTTCTCTAGCTCATGGATCTTCTTCTCAGGGTTTATTAAAGTCTCAAATTCCTTCGCTAGAGTCTATTCTGTCTTTATTTCTCTTATGTCTACAGTGTCCAGTTGAATTTGTGGAGCAATGGGTTTCTGGGGGGACTTTGCATCGCTGTTGTTCATGCTCTTCCAGTCTGTTCTTGCTGCAGTCTGCTCCAAGAGCTGACCCTGATGAAAATTCTGTCCACACACTGGCTGTGGGGGAGAGGGAGTGCAGCAGGGACTTATTGACTTATCAGTTAGAGAAAGCACAAGTCTTCTCATCACATGGCTATAAGATAAAGATTGCAGTGACAAGACACATCACCAGCACCACTGTGTCTCAAGCATAGCAGTTTATTTTATACATTTTTATTTAATTAAAATAATCCAATAGGCTGTATACATCATCTTCAATCCCCTGGTTTCTTTTGAAGCACTACTTTGGGAATCCATTGTTACAAAAGCCCACACTTGTCATCTGTTGGTGAGCAAGAAGCTAGGTAATTGAGGAAAACGTGTTGTTTTCATTGGGAGTGACTGGATGGGAAGTAAATGATAAAGTGGGCTCAGAGTTTTATACGGGTTGGTGGGTATGGGCCAGTGAACAAAATGCTTTGGAATTGGTGGGGGTGGAGGTAGGTGGAAAGGAGTTGAGATTTGGAAATAATGTTAATACAGCAGTCTTGGTATCCAAGTAAATTCTCATAGCAGAGAACCTATGCTTTGTTTTGTAATTATGTAACAAAACATAATTGCTTTGTTTTGTAATTAAGTAACAGTCTGCACCAAGATTACCAGTGCTGTCTGATACAACCAGAATGTCTAAGGAATCAGCCCATTTCAGTCTTCCAAACCCTTCGAAAAAACATCTCTTTCTAAAACACATCTCTCTATCCTAGGAAACGCCCTTCCTACCAACCAGCAGGTACCACCATTTCTGACTCAGCTTTGTTATTGAGAACCTACTATATTCCAGGCACTCTCTAGAAGGTAGTTATTGGTATCTGCATTTTACAGGTAAAAAAAAAAAAGCTCTGAGTGTTTTAGTAACTTGCTCAAGATCATGCTAGTAAATGGCTGAGCTAATAATCCTTGAATTGGCATAGAAAATATCAGCATTTCCTTTAGGTAATAGCTGTAAGACAGAAAGAGAGTTAGAGACAGTGAGAGTGAAAGAGAGCGAGAGAGTGTGTAGGAAGGAAAGATAGAAAGATACACAGAGAGAGACAGAGAGAGAGAGAGAGAGAGAGCAAAGATTGCATTGGTCTGAAGGAGGAAGTAGGGATGCCAAAAACTCTTTTTGCTTCTCTAGAAGGGCCACAAAATGGAGTGCTCCTACTTGGTTTTTGATTCTGTGTGGTGACTTCTGTAGAACTGAATAAGATATTAATGCTAACTAATAATCACAATAATCATTATCTTTCTGAAGCAGATTTCCAGGTTCATATAGCTCTGTAGTGATGCCAAATAACCATGGAGTAGAGTTGCCAAATTCCTTGTCATCCCTGACCACAAACCCCCAGCAGCAAGCAGTAGTTTGCCACATTCAATGCTTAATGGATCAGACAGCCTAATCTATAGCCTCCATTTGAGAAGTCCATTTTTAAAATTTATTTATTTATTTTTAAAGAGACGGAGACAGTGCAAATAGGGCAGAGGCAGAGAGACAGAGAGATACAGAGAGACAAAGAATCCCAAGCAGGCTCCACACTGTGTGAGACCATGACCTGAGCCAAAACCAAGAGTCAGATGCTTAACCAACTGAGCTACCCGGGAGCCCTGAGAGGTCCTTTGATTGGCAGAAATGAAATTCATCTTGGCACTCCAAGTCATTATTGGAGCAGAGCCCCATCACAGGCATGAAAGATTTCTCTTTGTGTCCAGATAATACCACAATTATCTTGGACAGACCATCTTCTAGCTTTTGACACAACCATCTTTAGATCAGAATGTTTCAAAACCTGCCTTGGATTTATGGCATCCAATGTCTTTCAAACCCTTAACTGAATAATTATTAGTAGGAAAGTTAACCTTAGTTCTTTTTTATGAACTAGTAAAAGTCCCTTACCACTTGTACATTTTTGAGGGAAAATAAAGATTGTTTACATCTAGAAATGAAGAATATATTGCTGAAAATACATTGGATTTGAAGTCAGGAGTTGAGCCTGTCCATGACCACAAGCAAGTCATTTCATCTCTCAGTCTCCATTTTATTTGAAAGAATTTTTTCATCCTCCTCTTGCTTCCATGGCATAGTGTCATTAGTAACGAATGGAAAGGGTCTTTTTCCTCTTCAAGGTATAGCTTCATTGGACCCTCTAGGACATTCTTAACACACTGTTGAACAATCATTTATTTAGGAGTCCATATCTCTAATAGGACTGTAAGTTTCTTGAAGGTAAAGATAGTGGTTTTATTAGTCACTTTTCTCCCAGGGTCCAATGAAAGCACTTTGGTGGATTAGACATTTTATTCATTCAGTAGATACTTACTAGGGATCTGCTACCTTGGCAGCCTTGTGCTACGTGCTAAATTTCCATTGTTAGTGGTGGAGGATGGGGGTGGCAGACAAAATAAACATTCTGATACCATGCTGATCCTCAGCAGTTTTGCAGCAGGCTAACCTGTCAAAATAAAAAGTGACAGCCTCAGGACAAGGAGCCCTAGAATGACACTGGACTATGGCCAGGGGCCTGGAAACTAAGCCCCAATCTGCTCATGCCTCCTTGAGTGCTGCATATGCATCCTTCTCTTCTCAGTGTCTTAGTTCTCTCATCTTATAATAATGAGTATTTATTGGTGCCTTCCTTTGGGCCAGGAACTGTGTGAAACGCTGTATGTATGTTACTACATTCATTCCTACCCATAACACTATGAAGGCATTTTTACATATGAATATCTCTATGCCCAGCAAGGATATGTCTGTTACATAGCTAAGAAAAAACAGAGTCAGGATTTTAATCCAGGTCAAATTCCATAACCTGGGTATTCAAATTCTATTCTATACTGCCTTCTTGGAAACTGAAGATAACATGAGTGATGTCTGCCTCACACCAACTGATTCTACAAATGTAAAAAGTGCTATATAAACTATAAAGTATTGTCTAGATGGAAGACATATTATTGTTATTGTCAAATTTAGCGTGACTTTGACCTTTCCATCCTGCTTTGTTATTGAGTTCTCATATCACACCTGGAAAGGCAGTACAGTGTTCCAGTTAAGAACAAGAACTCTTGCAGGTTTGGCCAACTTCAAAGTTCAGTTCTGCCACTCATTATCTCTGTGAACAAGTATTTAACCGTTCTGTACCTCAATTAACCCATTAGTAAAACTAGAACATGGTAAATTATCTACTTCATAAGGTTGTGGTGAGGATTAAATGTGTTATGTACTTAGAACATGCCTGGCACAGAGTGAAGTCTATATAAATGTTGGTTGTTAATGTCCAGGGCAGCACAGAATACAGTGATTTATGTTCCCTCTACTGTTCCAACACAGATTAACACAGATAAGAAGATGGTGGTGTTTAGAGAGAAAATGTGGCTTGACATAGGGTTAGAACTGACATAGCATAATTCTGGGCCTGGACCAGAGGTCAGATACTTTCACAGTGATTCTTACAGGCTGGGGAGCCACATATAGTTAACTTTAGTCATTGTCATCTAAAGAAAGTCAAGCCACAACTGACACATGCCCATAATAGCTTTCTGTTCTGACTCTTCTTGCTCCTTTTGAGGATATATGTATAAATTACTCTCAAGGAAGATCTGGATAGTAGTTAATCTTGAAGCCTGGGCCAGGTTATGAACTTGAGGGAGAGGTTCCACCCTTTTTAGTATAGTGCCAAAGATTTTGGAGTCAGACAGACCTGGGTTTGGAATTCAGCTCTGTCATTTACCAGCTATGTGACCTTGGGAAATTACCTTGTCTCCCTGAGTTGTCCCCTTCCTAAAATGTATGGATGATAATTGTATTTATCATAGGTAAGTTGATTGACACATAGTAGGCATGCAGCAAATGCTAATTTTAATTTCTATCCCAACTTGCCTTTTCACCTAAAAACTAAAATGATAGGCTTAGGAGGATAGGGAATCTTGGGGTCATTTATATCTGAGGCTATACAGGCCAGCAGTAGATAGTGGGATGGAATATTCATGGAGTTTGCAGTCAGAAGACTTGGACCTAATCTGACTTTTTTATCTGTCACCATTGGCCTCTTTAACTTTGTTCCGTTGTCTTTCAAACAGATTTGTTCCTGTCTTGAGTGCTTTTCAGGATTGTTAGGATGTTCAGATGAGGGGATGTTCCTGGAACATGCTTATTATGATTACATTCAGGTGTCCTTTGAGAGATGGGAAGACCAGGTTAGGGGCAAGGGAGACATTGGTAAGCAGTGCCTCTGGAAGTGAGATAAGAATTTCAGAGATTCTTGGTAAAGATAAACCAAAGATAAACCTGCTCAGAAACCAAAATAGAACATTCCAGTGACAATGAAACAATCTGCATGATTAGAGAACAGGACATTGAGGGAACTGTGGATTATAAACTATCCAGGACTAAACTTTTTCATTATGATTTTTTCCCCCTTACTTTTTCTCCAAGAACAATAGGTGAAAGGAAATTTGAGAAGAATAAAACCCTTGTAATTTCACCATTCTAGCACAACAATTTTTATTTCCTCCTGTTATGTCTAGACTGTCACTTCCATGATTAGGCATTTTTATATGGCTCCAACTTGTCCATTTATTTAACAAACACTTCTGAGTACCTACTCTCTGCCATGACCTGAACAGGGTGCTGGTGCAACAGAGATTATTCAAATTCTGCCTAGACCCTCCACTGGCCTGGAGGAGTGGGTAGGCATAGAAATAAGTAGCAAGAATATGAAATTCTAAGCACTGTATTAAAGTAGTATAAAGCACCTTGCAGCCATAGATGAGTGGCCACATAATTTTGTATTTTGCCTTTTTCAACTTTACCAATACTTTTTCTCACTCTATTACAATACACTCTTGATAATTATGATCCTTTTCAGTGGCTACCTAATATTCTATTGAATTAATGTACCATGTTTACTTAGTAAAAATATGGAAAGTGACCTTAATGACCAATAACAGGAGTGTGGCCATTATCATAAATGTTGAAAAAAATACCCTTAATATGCAAAACACCCTGATTACTGGAAAGGAAACTTCCCATTGTACTCAATACTTACTAGAGGACTAGGTTCCACATTTAAACGTGGATGAAGAGAGAGTGAAAGACACTCTGAGGAAAGCCACCAAGGGAATTGGAAATAATACCTTAAGACTGTGGAATGATTGAAAAATGGTCTTCAAATGCATGACCAGTTGTCCTTTGTCTCCAGAGGCTGAAACAAGAGACAATGAATTATCTTTAATATGAAGGATTTGGGGTAAATATAAAGCAATGAGAAATAGATCCGGTAACATTCGTCTCTGGAGCTATTTTACATGGCATAGATTCCTGCCTATCTGTAAGAGTGTAACAATGTGCCTGAAAGTACAAAGTGGCTAAGTTGCCTTTTTAAGGTTCCTTCTCTCCCTAAAGAGTCCATGACAGTGGGGGGAAATATTCCTCTTTTGCTTATCATCTGGTTCAATTTCCGAGATGATTCTTTAGATATAACTTAAATATTTGAAGTTATAATTCTAGTTCAGTTTACCCTTTTTTGTTCTTAGAGAAAACCATTTTCTGTGATAAATAAAAAATGGCTTTTAATTCAGCAAAGTATTAAGTGTGCTTCTTCCTGTTCCCTCTTGTCTTCTCTAGCCAACTAATCACAATGCCTTTATTATTTTTTTCCCCCACTGGTTGATCAGCAGGCAAACATTGCTTCAGGACAGCAGTGGGCAGTGAACAGAATGAGTTGGGTAAGTTTGGGCACAGAAGATTGGCCGCGGTCTGTTCTCAGCAATGAGCCAGACCAGCAGGTAAATTGACCAATTCACAGGCATGACAGCCTGCTCCAGGGTCTGTCCAGTAAAGAAGGGCTGTAAGTGGCAATGACACAAGACCCATGGTGTTGAGTGCCTGCTCAGAGCCTCAAATTGGCAGCAGATGGCATGAAAGTCTACTTGGAATGTAGACCTGTTTTCAGAAGTAAACACTTTTTATAGTTTTGAGGAGAAGGTGAGCTTTACCACTAAATCCAACCCCCAAAATCTGCTAGCCAGCTCTAATTTTCCATAGCTTTTAATCACTACAAGAATTACACTGACAGTAGCATCAGTGAGAGAAAAAAGGCATTCTTCTCTCCATACAACACAAGGATATAGAGGCACCATGGGCTAGTAACTTTTTGCCAAGCTGAACGACTCCTTGGGACTCTACTAAAAATGAGCAGAATAATTTTAATTTTTAATTAAAAACTTTTAAAAATATGTATTTAAATTCCAGTTAGTTAACATACAATATAAGATTAGTTTCAGGTGTACGATATATTGATTTAACACTTTCATCAACACCCAGTGCTCATCACAACAAGTGTACTCCCTAATCCCTGTCACCTATTTAACCCATCCCCCCCACCCACCTCCCTTCTGGTAACCACCAATTTGTTCTCTATGGCTAAGTCTATTTCTTGGTTTGTTTCTCTCTCTCATTTTTCCCTTTGATAGTTTTTTTTTTGTTTATTTCTTAAATTCTACATATGAGTGAAATAATATGGCATTTGTCTTTCTCTCACTGACATTTCAATTAATGTAAAACTTGCTAGCTCTATCCATATCATTACAAATGGAAAGTTTCATTATTTTTCATGGCTAAGTACACACATACACACATACACCACCTCTCCTCTTTATTTATTTATTTTTTTAAGTTTATTTATTTTGAGAGAGAGAGAGCAGAGGAGGGGCAGAGAGAGAGGGGAGTGAGAATCTCAAGCAGGCTCCATGCTGTCAGTGCAGAGTCTAATGTGGGGCTTGATCTCACAAACCATGAGATCATGACCTGAGCCAACACTAAGAGATGGACACTTAAATGACTGAGCCACACAGTCACCCCCACCTCTTCTTTATCCATTCATCAGTTGATGAACACTGGGGCTGTTTCCATAATTTGGCTATTATAGATAATGCTGCTATAAACATCAGTATTTTTGTATTCTTAGGGTAAATATCAAGTGGTGCTATTACTGGATCATAGGGTAGTTCTATTTTTAACTTTCTGAGGAATATTCATACTGTTTTACACAGTGGCTGCTCCACTTTGCATTCCCACTGACAATATAAGAGGGTTTCCCTTTCTCCACATCCTTGCCAATACCTGTTGTTTCTTGTGTTTTAGCCATTCTGACAGATGTGAGGTGATATCTCATTTTACTTTTGATTTGTTTTTCTCTGATAAACAGTGATGTTGAGCATGTTTTCATGTGTCTGTTGGCCATATGTATGTCTTCTTTGGAAAAATGTCTATCCATGTCTTTTGCTCATTTTTTAATTGGAGTATTCCATTTTGGGGTGTTGAGTTGTATTTTTTAAATTTTTAAAGTTTATTTATTTTGAGAGAGAGTGCAAGGAGAGAGAGAGAGAGAGAGAGAGAGAGAGAGAGAGAGAAAGGAGAGAGAGAATCCCAAGCAGGCTCCGCACTGCCAGTACAGAGCCTGACATGGGGCTCAAACTCATGAACTGTGAGATCATGGCCTGAGCGAAAATCAAGAGTTTGACCGACTGAGTCACCCAGGTGCCCCAAGGTTTTTTTTTAATGTACATTTTTTAAAGTTTGTTTGAGAGAGAGGGAGAGAGCAGGGGAGGAGCAGAAAAAGAAAACCCCAAGCAGAGTCCACACTGGCAGTGTGGAACCCAACACAGGGCTCGAACTCATGATCCATGAGATCATGACCTGAGCTGAAATCAAAAGTCAGATACTTAACTGACTGAGCCATCCAGGTGCCCCAGGGTGTTGAGTTTTATAATTCCTTTATATATTTTGGATACTTACCTTTTATCAGATATGTCATTTGCAAATATCTTCTCCCATTCAGTAGGTTGACTTTTAGTTGTGTTGATTGTTTCCATCACTGTGCAGAAGCTTTTTATTCTGATGTAGCCCCAATCGTCTATTTTTGCTTTTGGTTCCCGTGCCTCAAGAGACCTTTCTAGAAAGAAGTTGCTATGGTCAATGTCAAGGAAGTTATTGCCTGTGTTCTCTTCTAGGACTCTTATGGTTTCAGTTCTCATATTTAGGTCTTTAATACATTTTTAATTTATTTTTTGTGTATGGTGTAAGAAAGTGGTCCAGTTTCATTCTTTTGCATATTGCTGTCCAGTTTTCCCAACATTTGTTGAAGAGACTATATTTTTTCCATTGGATATTCTTTTCTGCCTTGTCAAAGAATAACTGACCATAGAGGTGTTGGTTAATTTCTGGGTTTTCTATTCTGTTCCATTGATCTATATGTCTCTTTTTGTGCCAGTACTATATTGTCTTGATCACTACAGCTTTGTAATATAACTTCAAGTCCAGAATTGTGATGCCACTGGCTTTGCTTTTCTTTTTCAAGGTTGCTTTGGCTCCTCAGGGTATTTTGTGGTTCCATACAAATTTTAGGATTGTTAGTTCTAGCTCTGTGAAAAATGCTGTTGGTATTTTGATAAGGATTGCATTAAATGTGTAGATTGCTTTGAGTAATGTAGACAAAAATTAGCAGAATAATTTTAGTCCTATTTTTTAGTAAGCATTGAGATCTGAAAGATAGTTTCTCTGATAATGGTTTCTCTTGAAGCAGATGAGAACTCCCTTCCCCAGTAAGAAGACATGATCTAATATGCAATGGTTTTAAATACAAAAGTATATTAGTATCCATGTCATGTCAAATTACCCTGTGTATGATGTCAAGTTTTTAGACTCCATTCTCTTGATAGCTTCCTGGCCACATTTTTACTTTAGTATTAGAAATTCAGTTTCCAGTGGCATGAGTTAATCTACAAGCAAATATTTGTTGAGAGCTTATTATACACAATGCATTGAGTTGAAAGTTTAACTTTAAGAAAGAATAGAAATGGTGCAATTTAATCTTCCACAAAGGGAGAGTGGAAGCAGACATTGTAAAAAAAAAAAACCCAAAAAACAAAACATCTTTATGGAATACTGTCGGAGGCAGGAATAATTTCTGCCCCGTTAACTTTCACAAAATAATTTTTCTGGTTAGTGAAAACATTGTCTCCTACTCTCAACATTCCTGCTACTTGCTAGTTGTCAGAAAGGAAAAGACAGCATCAATTAGTAAAAATTAAAAGTTATTTCATCTAATTTGAAAGTATAGGGAGTCATACTGGTGATTTCAGACTAGAATTTGTGAAGTGGAGGGTTTTGATGAGGTATTGTGTAGGATATTAGCCTCAAACTAGCTGACCCAGGCTGGGTGGACCTTACTAGGTCTCAGAACATTATCATAGGCTTTTAATAACAAAAGGCACTCACTGGTTTTTTCTCCCCCCAGGAACATCAATAAGCCCTAATTTCCACAGCACTTAGGTTTCCATGTACACACCTGCAATCTCATAAATATTCTCACTAGTCCAGGGAGGGAGAGAAACAGAGCTTAACTTCTTTGGACAGCTGAACAATCAAAGATACAAAGAAGGGAAGTAACTTGCAAAGTTGTATAGCAATTCAGGGTAGGGACTGGAAATGGAATCAATATTTTCTGACTTTATTCTTGACACAATATTATTAATCCTAGGATTCAGGTGAATTCAAATTTCCTTTATCACCTGAATCTCAGGTGAACCTCAGGTTCACTTCTGCAGTAGCATCTTCGCCAATATTTTCCCAGCCACACAAAATGTCAGCATCAATTCAGTACCAGCCAGAATCACTCTCATATCATTGTTAGTACTATTGTAGGTACTGGAATTTGGGGGAATTCGGTGGTTAGTCAGTCTTTAAAATCTCCTCTTGCATTTTAAGATTTCTATCTTACAGTCATTAATTAATAGTTTTTCAATGGAGGCACCATTGACATGATGGGTGGGATAATTTTTATTCCATGTTTTGGTCCCATGCATCTCATGAAATTTTGCATCCCTAGCCCTCTATTACTAAATTCCAGTAGAGCTCCTTAGACTTTGTGGCAATTAAAAATGCCCTCTCCCCATTTGTAAACATTTTCTTCTATGCTCTATTGAGAAATGACAATAGGCCTTTTGGGGTAAGGAACAGGCAGGGGCTCTCTGAGGCTCTAGACTTTGTAGTGCCTTTTTTGATCTTGGGCTCTCAAACAAAATGGGGTCTTAGGGCTTGTGTCTTGTGAGATTAATTCTGATAATATGGCACTCTGCTCTCTTAACCTGGACATTGTTTCCCAATTTGCTTATTATACTTCATAGAAATTGGATATTTCTTCTTTGGTGGTTCTTTATTGAAAGCAGCATATAAGCAGTTCATGGAAAGCCATGTGGTGTGGTCTAAAAGACAGGGATTTAAAGGCCAGACAGACCTGGGTTTAACTCTCAGCTTTGCTACTAAGGAGCTGTGTAACCTGGAAAGTTACTTAACCTCTTTGTTCTTCAAGTCTTTGGCTATAAAAATGGAGGTAATACTTTTCAGAGTTGTTGTGAAGATTAAATAAGTTAATTAATACAAGCAACAGAGCATATAGTAGGCCCTCAGTAAGTATAGTTTCCTTCTTCCTGTTAATTCTGAGGAGTAGGTTTGCAAGGGTTGGTAGAAGGAGTAAGTAGTCACAGAACCTAAGGTGGAGACTCTAAGAAAGGCTTCCAGTTGTGAGGCAGATCAAAGGTCCTAGATTTTGGACCTAGTTTCCCCAGAGTCATCTAGAAGAAGACTGAGACTCAGCAGCTACCCTTAGACACCAAAATTGGCTTTGACCCTGACTGGTGTGTGATAATTACCTAAATTCAATTGACATATTGTTGATAACCTTTAGGAGGGTAAGAGGGATCTCTTTAAGGTGGAAACCTTAAGCCTTTTCATAATCAAGCAGTATTAAACTTTGGAAAGGTAAATTATGTTGATCTTCCCCTTCATTTGCTAAGTCTTAGAGGTTTTGTCAGTTTTCCCTCCATACCACATAAGGGCTAGTGATTTAAGCTCAAGTAGCCAAAAGCACTGCCAGGCTCTTAAAAATAGGCAACATAAAACTTACTACATTCCAGATACTGTTGTAAGCACATTATACAATTAAACTCATTAATCTCACAATGTCCTTTTGAGGTAGGTATGACTCTTCTTAATATTCCATACATAGGAGAACAGGCATACAGAAGATAAGCAATATTCCCCCAGTTATATAGTTAGTAGGTTGTACAGCAAGAATTTGGGCCCAGCAGCCTTATTCGAGAGTCCATATTTTTTTATTGTTTTTGTTTTTTGTTTGTTTTTTGTTTTTTGTTTTTGTCATTCCACTCTAGTATCTCTCTAGTTTTGTTGTTAATAGGGAGATATAACTAAAAGAAAACTTCTTATAGATCATCTATAGTAAATCTCTTTTAGCCTATTTTACAACTGATAAATCTGAGGCTCATTTTTGGTTAGTTGTCCAGGGTTGTACAGATATAAAATTGTAGTGCCAGACCTTGAGCTTAGTCACAGTACTTTGCAGTTCAGTTGTCTTTCACTGTACCAACCTACCTTTATTTATTGACCTTGATAAATCTCTAACCCCTAAAACACTGTCTGGTATATAATAGTTCATTAATACATAGTTTGGATGGATCCATAGATGGATGGATGGATGGATGGATGGATGGATGGATAAGTTGCTAGATGCCAGAGTAGTCCTAGCCCAAGGCCCAGGACTACAGAGCCAACTTTGAAATTGGTGCCTCCAACCATCTGTCCAAATGCACTACTCAAAGCCCTCCTCATACAAATTCTCCTAGGCCTTTCTTGGGCTCTAAACCTGAGTTAGGTGACTTACCCACAAAGACATTGGAAAACCTAGAGAACTGAGAGGCAAAATACACTTTGTGAGTTAGGGACCTGGCTAAAAAAGTTATATAAGAATCTACAAGGCAGGCATTGGTATTCTTGGTACCCATAAGTCAGGCCATAATTGACTACTCTAGATTGTCTGCTTATACATGCTCTCTAGTAGTTATTTCCTACAAGTGCATTTTAACAGGCCTTTAGGAGATAATGCCTCTCTGACCTAACTGATAAGTGATTCACAGACTAAGAATGTGAATATATTTTAGTCACTGAATCACAGAATATCTAAATGGAAGGGAACTCAGAGATACTCACATCTGATTCTTATATAGACAGGGGTAAGTGATAGGGAAGTCAAGAAACTTGCCCAAGGATGCACATATAGTTCAAAACAGGAACTCAACTAGAACCAGGTCTTCTGATTCACCACCTATAAGGTCCTTCCCACTAATCCATAGTGTTCTTGAGTGTGGGACAGAATCAGTGACCCATGGGACAGGTGACCTTGAAGGGAAAGGATTAGGCCTTAGAATTCTTGGGAGATTTCTGGGAGCCAAGATGACAAACCTGTCTCCATTTGCTCATGCAGGATATTTTGGCCACTTCTGGCCTTCCCTTCCCCTTCCATAGTCTCCTAACTCAGCCATTAATGGGAAAGAAAACACTGCCTTTGCTGTGCTACAAGCATTCACTTTGTTGGCTAGCTAGGATCTCTCTCCTGAGATAATGATGTTAAATGTGTTTGCATATAATTTCCTGTGGGAGATGCAGGAGAAAAGCACCAAAGGAAAAGACTTCAAAAGGGAAGGGCTGGAGAAGGTCCAAGGCCTTAGGACATGTTTACACAGCTGAACACTGCTGCAGCTCCTAAGGAAAACCTAGAGCCATTAACATTGTCCAGGGTGGGATCTTCCTTCACACCTGACCTTTCCTAGTGTTATAGAAACCAATTAACTCGAAATTCAACCTTGAAAGGCTAAACTATTAGATTGATTAACACTCTTGCTTAGCTGACTTTATGCATGTAGTGTTTAGCAATTATCCTAATAAAAAGGAGCTTCATTCTGGACTCAGGGCCTCATTCCAAGTCAGGTATGAGGACCTTCACTTAACTGCACTTTGTTCACAGACTTATCTTTTGCAACTCCGGCCATACTCCCTGCAACAATTTCCATGTTCATTTAATTCGTCTATAATATTTATTTTTTAATTTATTTATTTTTAAAATTTTTATTTCAATCCAAGTTAGTTAACAAATGGTGTAATAATAATTTCAGGAGTAGAATTTAGTGATTCATCACTTACATATAACACCCAGTTGTCATCCGAACAACTGCCTTTCTTAATGCCTATCACCCATTTAGTCCATCTTCCCACCCAACACACCTCCAGCAACCCTGTTTGTTCTCTGTATTTAAGAGTAAGAGTTTCTTATGGTTTGCCACTCTCTCTCTTTATATATTATTTTTCCTTCCATTACCCTACGTTCATCTGTTTTGTTTCTTAAATTCCACATATGAGTGAAATCATACGATATTTACTTTCTCTGACTGACTTATTTCACTTCGTATAATACACTCTAGTTCCATCTGCATTGTTGCAAATGGCAACCTTTCATTCTATGTGATTATTGAGTAACATTCTTGTGTGTGTGTGTGTGTGTGTGTGTGTATCACATCTTTATCCATTTGTCAGCTGATAGACATTTGAACTCTCCATGTTTTGGCTATTGTTTACAGTGCTGCTTATAAACATTGGTGTGCATGTGCTCCTTTAAATCAGCATCATTGTATTCTTTGGATAAAGAATTTGCAATTGTTGGATAGGATAATATTTATATTGTGAGTTTTTTTGAGGAACCTACTTACTGTTTACCAGAGTGGCTGCACCAGTTTGCATTCCTACCAACAGTGCAAAACTATTCCCCTTTCTCCACATTCTTGCCAACATCTGTTGTTCTCTGGATTGTTCATTTTAGCTATTCTGACATGTGTATGGTGGTATGTCATTGTGGTTTAAATTTAGATTTCCCTGATGATGAGTGATGGTGAGCATCTTTTTATGTATCTATTAGCTATATGGATTTCTTCTTTACAAAAGTGTCTGCTCATGGCTTTTGCCCATTTCTTCACTGGATTATTCTTTTTTTGGTGTTTTTGATAAGTTCTTTATAGATTTTAGATACTACATTTATCTGATATGCCATTCGAAAATATCTTCTCCCATTCCTAGGTTGCTTTTAGTTTTGTTGATTGTTTCCTTCGCTGTGCAGAAGCTTCTTATCTTGATGAAGCACGAATAGTTCATTTTTGCTTTTGTTTCCCTTGTTTCTGGAGACATTTCTAATAATAAGTCACTGAAGCCAAGGTCAAAGAGTTTGTTGCCTTTTTTCTCCTCTAGGACTCTGATGGTTTCCTGTCTAACAATAGGTCTTTCAACTATTTTGAGTTTATTTTTGTGTATGGTGTAAGAAACTGGTCTAGGTTCATTCTTCTGCATGTTTCTGTCCAGTTTTTCCAACACCATTTGCTTTGTCAAAGATTAGTTCAACATACATTTGTAAATCCATTTCTGGGTTCTGTATTCCATTACGTTGATCTGTGTGTCTGTTTTTGTGCCAGTATCATACTGTCTTGATAATTACAGCTTTGTAATACAGCTTGAAGTCCGGAATTTTGATGCCTCCAGCTTTTGTTTTCTTTTATAACATTACTTTGGGTACTTGGGGTCTTTTCTTATCTCATACAAATTTTAGAATTGTTTTTTCTATCTCTTGAAGAATGCTGGTGTTATTTTGCTGGGATTGTATTGAATATGTAGATTTCATTGGGTAGTATCATATTTTTAACAATATTTCTTCTTCCAATCCATGAGCATGAAATGTTTTTCCATTTCTTTGTGCCTTCTTCAATTTCTTTCATAAGCTTTCTATGGCTTTGAGCATCTATATCTTTTACCTCTTTGATTACATTTATTATGAGCTATATTATGGTTTTGGTACAAATGTAAATGGGATCGATTCCTTGATTTCTCTTTCTGCTGCCTGATTATTGGTGTATAGAAATTCAACCAATTTCTGTACATTTATTTTATATTCTACAACTTTACTGAATTCATATATCAGTTCTAGCAGTTTTTTGGTGGAGTCTTTTGACCTTTCTACGTAGAGTATCATGTTGTCCATGAAGAGTGAAAGTTTGATTTATTTCTTGCTTATTTGAATGCTTTTTATTTCTTTTTCTTGTCTGACTGCTTAGGTTAGGACTTCCAACACTATGTTGAACAACAGTGGTGAGAGGAGGTATCCTTGTCATGTTCCTCACTTTAGGGGGAAAACTCTCAGTTTTTCCCCATTGAGGATGATATTAGCAGTGGGTCTTTGGTATATGGCCTTTATGATCTTGAGTATGTTCCTTCTATCTCTACTCTCTTGAGGGTTTTTATCAAGAAAGAATGCTGTATTTTGTCAAATGCTTTTTCTACATCTATTGGGATGTGGTTATGCTTTCTTTTATGAATGTGATGTATCACATTGATTTGTGGATATTTAACCAGCCCTGCATCCCAGGAGTAAATCACACTTGATTGTGATGAATAATTCTTTTAATGTGTTGTTGGATTTGGTTGCCTAGTATGTTGTTGAGATATTTTGCATCTATGTTCATCAGGGAAATTGGTCTATAGCTTTCCTTTTTAGTGTAGTCTTTGTCTTTGGAATCAAGGTAATACTGGCTTCAAGGAATGAGTTTGGAAGTTTTCCTTTCATTTCCATTTTTTGGAACAGCTTCAAAAGAATAGGTGTTGACTCTTCTGTAAATATTTGGTAGAATTCCCCTGGAAAGCTATCCAGCCCTGCACTCTTGTTTGCTGGGAGATTTTTGATTACTGATTCAATTTATTTACTGATTATGAGTCTGTTCAAATTTTCTGATCCTTCCCCTTTCAGTTTTAATATAGTTTTTACGTTGCTAGGAATGTGTCCATTTCTTCCAGATTGCCCAGTTTGTTGGCATATAATAGCTTATAATATTCTCGTATTGTTGTTTGTATTTCTGTGATGTTGTTTGTGATCTCTTCTCCTTCATTCGTGATTTTATTTATTTGTGACCTTTCCTTTTTCTTTTTGATCAGTCTGGCAAGGGGTTTAGCAATTTTGTAAAGATCTTTTACCTCTTTCAGAGAACCAGCTTCTGGTTTTGTTTATCTGTTCTGTTTTTTTTTTTTTTTTAATTTCAATATCATTGATTTCTGCTCCAATCTTTATTATTTCCCATCTTCTGCTGATTATTTGCTTATTATTTCCTTTCTTCTGCTGCTTATTTGCTGTTCTTTTTCCAGATACTTTGAGTATAAGGTTAGGTTGTGTATTTGAGCCATTTCTTCCTTCCTTAGGAAGGCCTGGATTACTATATACTTCCTCTTATGACCACCCTTGTTGCAGGCCAGAGGTTTTGGACTGTCCTGTTTTAATTTTCATTGGCTTTCATGTACTTTTTTTTTTACTTGCCTCTTTAGTTTCTTGGTTAATGCATTCATTCTTTAGTAGAATGTTCTTTAATCTCCAAGTGTTCATGGTCTTTCTAAATTTTTTTCTTCTGGTTGATTTTAGGTTTCATCGCATCGTAGTCTGAAAATATGAATGGTATGATATCCATCTTTTTGTACTTGTTGAGGGCTAATTTGTGACAAAGTATGTGATATATTCTGGAGAATGTTTCATGTGCACTCAGGAAGAATGTATATTCTGCTGCTTTAGGATGAAATGTTCTGAATTATCTGTTAAGTCCATCCAGTCCAGTGTATCATTCAAAGCCATTGTTTCCTTGTTGATTTTCTTCTTAGATGATCTGTCCATTTCCATAAGTCGGGTGTTAAAGTCCCCTACTATTATGGTATTGTTATCAATGAGTTTGTTTGTGATTATTTATATAGTCTTTCAAGTTGGGGGCATAAATAGTTACAATTTTAGATCCTCTTGGTTGGATAAACCCTATAATAATGATATAATGCCCTTCTTCATCTGTTGTTACAGTCTTTAAAATCTAGCTTGTCTGATATATGTATGGCTACTCTGGGTTTCTTTTGGCCTTTATTATCATGATAGATGGTTCTCCATCCCCTTACTTTTCATCTTCAGGTGTTTTTAGGTCTAAAATGAGTCTGTTGTAGGCAGTATATAGATGGGTCTTCTATTCTTATTCATTCTGATACCCTATGTCTTTTGATTGGGACATTTAGTCCATTTAGTCCATTTACATTTCAATTGCTTATTGAAAGGTATGAATTTAGTGCCATTGTGTGGCCTGTAGCATTGCTGTTTCTGGTGATATTCTAGTCTTAGTATAGTCCTTTCTAGTTTTTGTTGCTTTTGGTCTTTTGGTCCCTTAGAATTTCTTGCAGGGCTGGTTATTGGTTACAAATCCCTTTAGTTTTTGTTTGTCTCAGAAATTCTTTATTTCTCCTATTTTGAATGACAGCCTCTCTGGATAAAGAATTCTTGGCTGCATATTCTCCAATTTAGCATGTTGAATATATCTTGACATTCTTTTCTGGCCTACCAAGTTTTTGTAGACAGGTCTGTTGTGAACCTGATCTGTCTTCCCTTGTAGACTAAGGGCTTTTTCCCTTGCTGCTTGTCTGTGTATTTTGTGAATTTGATTATGATATGCCTTGGTGATGGTCGGTTTTTGTTGATTAAATGGAAATTCTCTGTTCTTCATGGATTTTTATGTCTATGTCATTCCCCAGATTAGGAAAGTTTTCACTTATAATTTGCTCACATGAACCTTCTGCCCCTTTTCTCTCTCATCTTCTGAGACTCCTATGATTCAAATGTTATTCCTTTTCAATAAGTCACAGATTTCTCTAAGTCTTATACTTTGATCTTTTGCCTTCATTCTCTTCTTTTTTTCTGCTTATTTCCCATAACTTTATCTTCTATATCACTGATTCACTTCTCTGCTTCATCCATCCTTGCCATCACAGCATCCATTAGAGATTGCATCTTGGTTATAGCATTTTTTATTTTGGCTTGACTACATTTTAGTTCTTTTATCTCTGCAGAAAGGGATTCTCTGGTGTCTTCTATGCTTTTTTTTCAACACCAGCTAATATTCTTATAATTGTGGCTAAAATTCCAGTTCATACATCTTATTTATATCAGTTGATTAAATTTCTGGCTGTCATTTCTTCCTATTCTTTCTTTTGGGGTGAATTCTTCCATATTGTCATTTTTTAAGAAGAAAAAAACAATAAAATAAAAATGCAAAAAGAAAAAAGAAAAGAAAAGAAGCTGGATCCTAGGTGTGTCTCAGTCTTCTTGTTGAAAGTAGCTTGATAGAATAGAGAAAAAAGAGAAAGGAAAGGAAAAAAAAAGTTAAAATATTTAAAAATTAAAAATTAAATGGTATATTTGAATAAAATAAAAGAAAGAAAATAAAATAGAATAAAAATTTAAAAAGAAATAACAATTTAAATAAAAAAGAATTTTCTCTTTTTGTATCCAAGAAAGGAAAGAAAGAGAAAGAAAAAAAATAAGCAAAAACAGAAGCAAAGAAAATGAACAAATAAAGGAACCAGCAAACAGAATGAAATGCTAATGAAGTTACATCCAGTTTCCCCTGTGAACTGAAACTTCACAGCATGCTGTAGTCCATAGACTAAGCAGGATTTGTCCTGGTCTTCTGGGGGATGTGCCTGGAGGACACAGTTGGACAGGGCTTGGTGTCATGTTTCCATTCTCCACTTGGTGGTGCTGCTAAGCTCACTGGTGTGGATCCATGGGCGTGTGTCTGTAGCACGTGAGTGGTAGAGGTGAAAATGGCCTCACCCAGCTCCCTAGTCTCTGGTGCAGGAACTTCGTGCTTTCACTGATCTGTGATCAAGTACCCCTGCTTTGTCCCAGGTCTCCATCCACTCCCCATCTGTACCCCGTTCGTGTCCAAACTTTCCACCTGCCAGGTGGTGCCGCATTCCAGAGTTTTATCTCAAATGGAGCTGTGTTTCAAAACCCTACACTTTAGAGACCCCTGTGGATTGGATTCATGCTCATTCTCTGGGGGAGGGTTCTGTTGAGCAATGGCTGGGTGCTGGCTTGCCCCAGAAAATGTCTATGCAATTGTGTATTTGCAGATGTTCAGAGTTTATGGAAAATTACAAGACACAGCCAATACCAGGTTTCACTGCTTTCTGGTGTCTTTATCCCAAAAGCAGCAAACGTGGCTGCTTTCTGGGTCTAATGGGACCTTTGCGCATTGGGGATGCTGTGTGGCCTCTACCAAATGCACTTCAAGTAGGGGAATCGCTTATCCCCATGTGGCACATGGACCCCCTCAGACCATGCTGCCTGCTCCTGGTGATTTTCCCTACTTTTTCACCAGAGCACCCCCAGGAACTGAGCTTAGAGCCTTCAGACTCTGTGATCCACTGTTTATATACTGATGGTATTGAAACCCTCTCCTTTCTCTCAATCAGTGGTTTTGGGGAATAGATTTCCTGTTCAGTTCTTGTGAGTGTTTTTACTCTGTCTCACTCTCTTTCTTTCCAGAAACTTTCAGGGGAAGTGCTTTTCTTGTGTCATCCTGATGCACTCTCCCCCTTTCTCTTTCTCTCTTTGTTCTCTCTCTGCATAAATGACTCCTTATCCTCCACAGCTCCACGGCTTTTCTCTCCCCCAATTTCCCTCTCTGCAACATGTACCTGCAAAGTTATGTGGCTCAATTTATGCAGATTATTGTGTTAATCAAGCAGATCAATTTCCTAGGTGTTCAAAGCGGTTTGATGTTGTTCTAGCTGCATTTCAGGGATAAGAAAAGATCAGGGTCCCCATACTGCTCTGCCATCTTAACTCCCAGTCCAAAGTTGTCTTTATAATATTTATTGAACTAATGCCAACATATATAGATATCTCCTCTGCCCCACACACCAATACATACTGAATCCAGAGGGTTCTTAGTGTTTGTACATGAAAGGTGTGTGTCATTACACAGTATGATTTGTCCCAAGAGTCTTTCTAAGAGAATCTTTACTTTGTGGAAGGGCTTGTGTTTCAAGGAACTCCTACTAAAACACATACACAACTTGAGAGCAATCACACCTGTTAACAACTTTCCCATCTTGGCAGGATTTAGTTTGTCAATCAGCCAGAAAACCATGAGGCAGTGAAACACAGAGCTGCTTAGTGTTGGGGTAAGCCAGACCTGGGTCTGAAGTCAAGCTCTGCCACATGACTATCTAACTTGAGACATTTCATTCCATTTATCTGAACCTTGGTTTCCTCTGCTATCACATGGCATTGATGTAACAGCAGATGTGATATAGTATGGGGCTCTTGTGAAGGTTAAAGATGATTTAATACATCTTAATGTAAATTTCATTGGGTAACATGCAGGTCACAGTTTGGCACTGGGTTTCATTGGATTGTTAAATCTGAGAAAAGGAAATTTCTTTGGACTAAAGCCAAACTGGGTTCAAATCCCAGTCTTAGTATGTCCTAGTTGTGAAATCTTAGACATGTTATTTAACTTTTTTGCTCCTCAGTTTTCTTTTTTATAAACCAATGATAAAGATGGACTCTACCTCATTAGTAGGTATATATACTATATTATATAATATATTATATACTATATTATATAATATATTATATACTATATTATACATAATATATTAATATATATTTATATATATATATACTTTTTTAACATCAAAATAAACTAATGAGGTAGAGTGTATATATATATATATATATATATATATATATATTGCTTAGAACAGTGTCTGGCATGTGTAAGTGCCATATGAATGTGAGCTATTATGTTTCACTCATTATACTGGTTCCTTGGAGCACTATCCTCTCTACTTCCTTTCAACCTTCCACTTCTCTCACCCCCAGCCTCACCATTCCAGACAGGACACTCTGGAGATTATCTCACCCACACTCCCACCTTTAGACAGCCTCCTGACACATGCAACTCTGGCAGAGAATTATCTCTCAAAGCTCTCCAGAGATTCAGTGGCCACTCTGAGAGCCCTAAATTGGCCTCACTAGTCCTAAAATCAGAACTCCTTTGCAGGCTCAGGTGTATCATATCCCAAAATGGAGAAAGTGGGGGCCTCCAAGTTAGCAAGAATGTATGGTGAGAAGAGTATTTGGGAGATGCCTTGGGGTCATATGGACCTGAGTTCAAATATCACACACATGGCCTGGGCCAACTCAGTTTCCCTCCATGGATCAAGTCATTTCCCTTTCTGGGGTTTCAGTTTTGTCTACTGAGATGAATGATTAATTGTGGGTGAATACCTACATCATAGATTTATGGTGGGAATTAATAAAATAATGCTTGCAAAGAACACAGTCTAATACCTAGCACATAATAGATGAGAATGCCTATTCTTATCATTAACAATAACAACAAAGGGTGCTTTTCATGCCTCCTATGCCAGACATTAATACTACCACCCCTTGAGCTTTCCATCCTGTCACGAGTTGAGTTATATCCTCCTCAAATTCATATGTTGAAGTTCCAACCACCAGTACCTCAGAAAGTGACCTTTTTTGGAATAAGGGATATTGCAGATATAGTTAAGATGTAGTCACACAGTAGTATGGTGGGACCCTAACCCAATGTGACTGTTATCCTTATAAGAAGGGACAAATTTGGGTATAGACATGCATGCTGGGAGAACATCATTTAAAAAAAAAAAGGAAAGAAGCAGTCTACAAGCCAAGGGACATCAAAGATTGCCAGCAAGTCACCAGAAATTAAGAGAGGCATGGAACAGATTCTCCCTCACAAATTCACTGACACTTTGATATCAGACTTGTAGCCCCCAGAACTGTTGAATGATAAATTTCTGCTGTCAAAGCTACTCAGTTTGTGGTACTTTGTTATGGCAGCCCCAGCAAAAAATACACAGTTCAACAAACTAGCCTAGTTATTCTCACTGTGTCCTGGGAATTTATCTTCTTCCTCTGTTTCTACAATCCGTCCCAGAAATACAGCAGCAGCTGCTGCTTCTGGCATTCTGGTGACAATCTGTTTACAGATGCTCTAGGATCTGGCTTGGCACTGCTCTTTTTCCAATTGCCCACATGGTACTCACTATAGCAGAAACTTGTATGTGTCATAAAAAGAAGGAAGGAACCAGATGACTTAAAGCCACCAGAGTATTGCTTCATTTCAGTCACTTGTGACTATTTTTATTATCATTTTCTGCTTAGAGATGATCCCCTAATTAGGCAATTTTTATGACCTTTTTAGCCACAGACTCTATTCTGCCCTTTTTCTTCTTCCCCTACAAATATAGAGTGCTATAAGATCAAGAACCAATTTTTCTGGATCTCTGAGCTGGGGGCTATGAATTAGCCTGAGTGCTAGAGAAGAGCAGGCCAACTAATAGGGCTACAGCAAAGGCCTATGGGATTGGCATATATGTGAGTGGTTCTGTTGGTTCTGTTTGCATATATGTGAGTGGTTAGTTGTCACTGTTTCCTACAGAGGTTTAATCAAAATTATAATCTCACACCACAGCAGGAAGGAAATCCATGTGGCAAGTCATTTACCATCACTGAATTACATTTTCTCACCTGCCGTGTGCAAACAGAACTCACTGTTAGAGAAGGAAGAATGATTAGTAAGAAGGGGTTAGTGGGAAATAGAAGAGGAAGAAGGAAAGTTTGGGGAGAAATAGAACAATAAAAAAGAAAAAGAGAAACAATAAGAACAAGAGATAGGGAGATGAGACTAGAATGGCTTCAATATCCTCCCAGACTTTAGGGTGGGATTGGGTTGGAAATCTCTGTTAAGGGAAAGAAGGAAATCATCATTCTTGTACTGGATAATCATTTGCTAAGAAGAGCTGGTACATTTATCAAATGCCTGTTTCATACCAGGTCCTTTATATACACTATTTTCATTTAATTGATAAGGAAAATGAGGCTCCAAAAGCCTAATTCAAAGTCTGTGCTCATTCTACTCTGTCATGATGTCTTCCACTTGGTGCAGGCACATGTTTCTACATGTTTTTGGGTGGGGGTGGAGTCCTTAGCTAGATCTGAATACAAAATAATAAAAGGAAAAATTATAAGCTCCCAAGGACAAGTATCTGGTTTCCAGCTTTATCTTTGGTGTTAATGAAAAATTAAATTATGATAGAATAATGTATCTCAATGCTGTATGACATCATAGGACCTGCCCCTGCTTGTTGCTGTCCACATAGTAGTCATTTTCTAAGCAATAGCAACAATTTGGGATAATCACAATAGATCAGGGAACCAAAGGATAGCTGAAGCCTGAAAGTGTTTCCCCAGCGGAATGAACATAACCCATGGCATGCTTTAGGAAGATGATAGATAAGTCAATTTATATATAAAAAAAAAGATCAATATTCCCAGAAGCCACCCCTATAAGTTATCTGACTGCTAGTATATTTACTAACCTCGAAACAGGCAACATAACCAGATTACCCTTCAAAGTCCTTGTTAATTTTATCTTCTGAACTGTAAGATATTGGGGGAAATTATTGGTTACTAATATTTTGGCCTCTGACAGAATTTCACTTTAGGTGAATTGGCACTGGTGCCTATGGGAACAAACCTATTTTTAACCTTTTGCATTTTGATATCTTTGTTATTATTATGTGTGGGCCTAATACTTTTCCCTGGGTCATTTTGACAGAATAACTAATGAGAAAAAACTTTTAATTTTTTTTTAACTTTGGAAATAGAGCACGAGTGGGAAGAGGGGTAGTGTGGGGAGGGAGAGAAAATTTTAAGCAGGCTACATGCTCAGCATGGACCCAGACATGGGGCTCGATCCCATGACCCTGGTATTATGACCTGAGCTGAAATTAAAAGTCGGATGTTCCACCAGCTAAGCCACCCAGGCACACTGAGAAAAAAACTTTTTGATAAACATTACAATGGCTTATTGTGTTGCTTTCAGGTAGGAGGCAAAAAAGCGAGATATCCAGTGAAGAAGCTGTCCTCAAGAGAAAAGGCTAGGGAATGGATCATGAGAGCCTCTAACCAAATGACACCCATGTTCATGGCATGTAACTTTGTATCACTTTTGTCCTTCAGTAAAAGAGTGAATCCACTGAAGATTCAATTAGGCACATTTATCACTCTTTGTCCCTTTGGGCCTCTAAGGGCCAAGGAAAATGCATACAAGTAATTCAAACCCAGAGAACAAATGAATTCCATGCACCTGTGATGAGCATGGGATGTTGTATATGTGTTGAATCACTAAATTGTATATCTGAAATTAATATTACACTGTATATTAACTGTCATTTAAATATTTTTTATTTTTTTTATTTTTTTTTTTATTTAAAAAAATTTTTTTTCAACTTTTTTTTATTTATTTTTGGGACAGAGAGAGACAGAGCATGAACGGGGGAGGGGCAGGGAAGGAGGGAGACACAGAATCGGAAACAGGCTCCAGGCTCTGAGCCATCAGCCCAGAACCTGACGCAGGGCTCGAACTCACGGACCGCGAGATCGTGACCTGGCTGAAGTCGGACGCTTAACCGACTGCGCCACCCAGGCGCCGCTAAATATTTTTTAAAAGAAACAGTATAGAACCAGTTCTCCAAATCTGCCCAGTTCCAAACACTGGTCTTGAGAACATCTTACATAAAACATTTAATAGAGCCTGATATAACCTGGGTTGTCTATAAACATGTGCTTGTTCTGTCACCAGACTGGAGCAATAGATGGAGACTCACCACCAACTTTTCTGCCCTCTGGATTTTCTGCTCTAATTTGGACAAAGAAGACCTGGCTTCGTTACCCAGATTACAGGAGACTCAAATCTATCCTCACTGCTTCTCAGATCTCTGAGGTTCTGCCCCTGAGTCAGGTAATCAGCAGGGTCTGTAGCCTTGAGGCTTAATCAGGGCTCCCTGCTCCAGATTGGAAATGGTTTCTCCAGAATAGAATTGAATGATTCTTTGAGAAGGGAGGACATCTAGTAAATCCCTTTCACTTACTTACTGTTGTAACTTTGGGCAAACTACTTTATTTTTTTGTGTCTCAATTTTCTTCATCAGTAAAATGAAGATCAAATGAATAGAAGCTACTTCCTAGGGGCTTTGTGAGGATTAAATGAGTGAATGTATACAAAGCACTTAGACTACAACCTGGAACACAGTAAGCATATATGTCAGCTATGATGATTATGATCATGATGATTATCCTGCCTCTTCCATGTTACCAATGAGAAAACGAAGGCACAGAGAGGCGAAATCATTTGCTTAAATTTCCACAACTAGTATTAAAACCAAGATTTTAGCACAGGTCTCTTGACCCAATGCCCTTTCTTCTAAGCCAAGACAAAACCACCCATGCAGAAAATGATTTAATAGGCATCTCAGAACCAGTTTGGGCCAATTTTGGATTATTGGTCAAAGGTGAATTGTGTCATGTATGGATTATCACATTTTTAGCAAATATTCCAGAATCTACCACATAGAGGTACTCAATATTTCTTGAATAGTGAGTTGTTCTAAGCTTCTTCCATACTTTCTTACTATACAATAGCTGGAAAGCCAATTTAATGCCATGCTTTAAGATTTCATTTCCACCTGCATTCTGGAAATGTTAAAATGCAATTGAAGGGATTTGGGGTAGTTCTAGGGGAAGTATTTACTGGCAGTGAAAGTTTGCTAAGCCCTGGAACCAGTGGTGTGCTCACAGATGTCTAACAATAAACTCTCTGGTGGGGTGGGTGCTTGAGGGGAGAGACCTAATTTGTAGCATGTTCCAATTTCAAACTATCAACTCCATGTTATTAAATGCAGAGTTGGGAAGAGATAGACTGCTTCTCACTACTATAGAGTAGTGCATTACTTACTCTATAGTATTTCCACCACACAAATACTATCATACATATGTTAATTATATATCATATATATGTATATACTACAGTAATAATAATGCAGAAAAATAGTAAAATGTAGTAAAATATTTTGGAAGTGATGAGTTTTGAGTATTTATTACCCTTGTTTTAATATGATTTAATTGTAAATTTATATAATTTAAATAAAAATTCATTTTTCATTTTAAAAATTATTTTCTTTAATTCTAGTATAATTAACATACAGTGTTAAATTAGTGTCAGGTATACAATATAGAGATTCAACAAATACATACATCGCCCAGTTCTCATCAGCATAAGTGCCCTCATTTATTGCTGTCACCTATTTCAACCATCCCCTCACTGACATCCCATGTGATAACCATCAGTTTATTCTCTGTAGTTAGGAGTCTGCTTCTCGTTGAGTGATAGAATGGGTTAAAAAAACAAGACACATCTATATGCTGCATAAAAGAGACCCATTTTAGACCTAAAGACACTTGAAGATTTAAAGTAAGAGTATGGAGAAACATCTGTCATGAAAATGGATGTCAAAAGAAAGCCAGAGGGGCAATTCTTATATTGGACAAATTAGATTCCCCCCCCCCCCAAAAAAGACTGTAACAAGAGACAAAGACACTATATAATAATAAAGGGGACAATCCACCAAGAAGATAGAACAACTGTAAATATTTATGCACCCAACATGAAAGCACCCAAATACATAAAACAGTTAATAGCAAACATAAGGGAACTGATTTATGATGATACAATGATAGTAAGGGACTTTAACACCCCACTTACATCAATGGACAGATGATCTAAACAGAAAATCAATAAGGAAACAATGGCTTTGAATGACACATGGACCAGATGAAATTAACAGATATATTCAGAACATTCCATCCTTAAACACCAGAATATGCATTATTTTCAAGTGCACATGGAACATTCTCTGGAATAGATCACATATTAGGCCACAAAACAATTCTCAACAAATTTAAGACAATTGAAATCATACCATGCATATTTTCTGTCCACGGTGCTATGCAACTAGAATTCAACCACAAGAAAAAATCTGGAAAGATCACAAATAAAAGGAGGCTAAATAACATGCTACTAAACAATGAATGGATTAACCAGAAAATAAAAAAAGAAGAAATAAAAATGTAAATGGGAACAAAAAATGAAAACACAACAGTCCAAAACCTCTGGAATGCAGCAAAAGTGATTCTAAGAGGGAAATTTATAGCAATACATATTTACCACAAGAAGCAAGAAAAATCTCAAGTAAACAACCTAACCTTACACCTAACGGAGCTAGAAAAACAATAAAACCTAAAACCAGCAGAAGGAAGGAAATAATAAAGATTAGAGCAGAAATAAGTGATACAGAAGATAAAAAAAATAGAACAGATTAATAAAACCAGGAGCTGAGGCATGGACAACGTTGGTTTGAAGACCTTCAGGATTGCCCTGGTGGAGCAGAGACAGGCCCTCTGGTTGGAGATATGTGTAACACACCGACTTACTGTGACCTAGGAAAGGCCACCAAGGATGTATTCAACAAAGGATTGGATTTGGCACGGTAGAAATAGATCTGAGAACCAAGTCTTATAGTGGAGTGGAATTTTCTACTTCTGGTCATGGTTACACTGATACAGGCAACCTAGAGACCAAATAAAAGGTCTGTAACTATGGACTTACTTTCACCCCGAAATGGAACACAGATAATACTGTTGAAACAGAAACCCTTTGGAGAATAAGTTGGCTGAAGGGTTGAAACTGACTCTTGATACCATATTTGTACCAAACACAGGAAAGAAGAATGGGAAATTGAAGGCCTCCTATAAGCGGGAATGTTTCAGTCTTGGCAGCAATGTTGATACACATTTTTCTCGACCAACCATCTATGCTGGGCTGTCTTAGCCTTTGAAGGTTGGCTTGCTGGCTATCAGATGAGTTTTGACACAGCCAGATCCAAACTGTCACAGAATAATTTTGCCCTGTGTTACAAGACTGCAGACTTTTAGTTGCACACTCATGTGAATGACGGCACTGAATTTGGAAGGTCTATCTACCAGAAGGTTAATGAGAAGATTGAAACATCAATAAACCTTGCTTGGACGGCTGGCAGTAATAATGCCCATTTTGGCATCACTGCTAAATACAAGCTGGACTGTAGAACTTCTCTACCTGCTAAAGTAAATAATGCCAGCCTGACTGGACTGGGTTATACTCAGGCTCTTCGACCAGGAGTCAAACTGACCCTATAAACTTTAATTGATGGAAAGAACTTCAATGCAGGAGGTCACAAGATTTGGTTGGGATGTGAACTAGAAGCTTAATGTGGTTTGGAGTAAAGCATCTGATTTGTCCTTGGAGGTGAAGAGAACCCACTATGTTTTGGCTTTAAAATTCTTCTGTGAAATTTCAAAAGTGTGAATTTTTTATTCTTCCAAATAATTGTAATCCTCCCCACACTGAAGTCTAGAGATCACAAGTCCATCCTAAGAGAGGTACTTGAAGGCATGCCTGGAAGTTGTCATGTTTGTGCCACATTTCAGTTGAGTTCTGCAGTGTTATTTTAAATGTGTTCCTCAGCAACAATGTGGTGCCATGTTACAAAGGAAATGACTCAGTCTTCCAGTTTGTACATCACGTCCTGCATGTCCCACTCCACTTTTTTCCTGAGCTTTTAATATATTGGTCTCTGTGCTGTAGTGGAATCTTTGGTTTTCCATCAGAATAAAATATAAACCCATCACATCTGGAACATTACATAAATAAATAAATACATATATAAATAAATAAATAAACCAGGAGCTATTTTTTTAAACCAATATAAGTGATAAACTTCTAGACAAACCTATAAAGAAAAAAAGAGAAAGAAATCAAATAAATAAACCCACAAATGAGAGAGGAGAAATAACAGCTAACATAACAGAAATATAAATAATTATAAGAGAATATTATGAAAAACCACATGCAAATAAATTAGGTAATCTGGAAGAAATGGATAAATATCTAGAAACATATAAATTACCAAAAGTGATGCAGGAAGAAATAGAAAACTTGAACTGACCAATACCCAGCAAAGAAATTGAATCTGTAATTTAAAAACTCCTAACAAACAAAAGTCCAGGACCAGACAGCTTTACAAGCAAATTCTACCAAATATTTAACGAATATTTAATACCTATTCTTCTCAAACTATTCCAAAAAATAGAAAAGGAAGGAAAACTTCCAAATTCATTCAGTGTGGCAAGCATTACCCTGATACAAAAACCAGATAAAGACACTACTAAAAAAGAGAAATACAAGCCAATATACATGAACATAGATGAAAAAATTTTCAACAAGATACTAACAAACCGAAATCAACAATAACTTTAAAAATTCATTCACCACAATCAAGTGGCATTTATTCTTGTTTTGCAATGGTGGTTAAATATTCACAAGTCAATCAAGGCAGTACATCACATGAAATAAAGAAAGTATAAGAACCATATGATCATTTCACTAGATACATGAAAAGCATTTAACAAAGTACAACATCCATTCATGATTAAAAAAAAAAACTTAACAAAGTAGGTTTGGAGGGAACATATCTCAACATAATAAAGGGCATATATGAAAAACCCAGAGTTAACATCATCCTTAATGTGGAAAAAAATGACAGCTTTTACCTTAAGGTCAGGAACAAGATAAGGATGTCCACTATCCCCATTTATATTCGACATAGTACAGGGAGTCCTTCCTACAGCAATCCAACAACAAAAAGAAATAAAAGGATCAGTAAGGTAGAACTCAAACTTTCACTATTTGCAGATGGCATAATACTATATATAGAAAACAATAGAACCCCCACCAAAAACCTGCTAGAATGGATAAATGAATTCAGTAAAGTCAAAGGATACAATATCAATATACAGAATTCTTTTGCACTTCTATACAACAATAATGAAGAAAAGAAAATTCTTTAAGAAAAGAATCCCATTTACAATTGCACCAAAAAAAAAAATAAGATAACTAGAAATAAACCTAGCCAAAGAGGTGAAAGACCTATACTCTTAAACCTATAAAACACTGATGAAACAAATGAAAGATGACACTAAGAAATACAAAGTCCATGCTCAAGTATTAGAAGAACAAATATAGTTAAAACGCTTATATTACTCAAAGCAGTATACACATTTCATGCAATCCCTATCAGAATACTAATAGCATTTTTCACAGAACCAGAACAAACATTCCTAAAATTTGTATGGAATCACAAAAGACCCCAAATTGCCAAAGCAATTTTGAAAAAGAAATGCAAACGTGGAGGCATCACAATTTCAGACTTCAAGTTACATCACAAAGCTATAGTAATCAAAACAGTATGGTACTAGCAAAAAAAAAAAAAAAAAAGACACATAAATCAGTGGAACAGGATGGAAATCCCAGAAACAAACCCACAATTATATGGTCAGTTAATCTTCGACAAAGCAGGAAAGAATATGCAATGGGAAAAAGACCATTTCTTCAACAAATGCTGTTGGAAAAACTGGACAACAACATACAAAACATGAAACTGGACCACTTTCTTACATCAAACATGATAATAAATTCAAAATGGAGTAAAGACCTAAATGTGAGACCTGAAACCATAAAAGTCCTAGAAGAGAATGCAGGCAGTAATATCTTTGACATCAGCTGTACTAACTTCTTTCTAGATATGTCTCCTGAGGCAAGGGAAACAAAAGCAAAAATAAACTGTTGGGACTTGATCAAAATAAAAATCTGCACAGCAAAGGAAATGATCAACAAAACTAAAAAGCAACCTACTGAATGGGAGAACTTATTTGCAAATAGCATATCTGATAAGGGGTTAGAATCCAAAATATATAAAGAACTTAAAAACCTCAACACCCAAAAACAGAATAATCCAAATAAAATGGGCAGGAACGGGTGCTTGGGTGGCTCAGTTGGTTAAGCATCTGGCTCTTGATTTGGGCTCAGGTCATGATCTCACAATTTCATGAGTTCGAGCCCTGCATCAGGCTCTGCACTGATTAGGCAAAGCCTACTTGGGATTATCCCTCTCTCTCTGTCCTTCCGGCCACTCATGCTCTTTCTGTCTCTCTCAAAATAAATAAATAAATAAACTTAAAAATTATTTTAAAAATGTATTTTAAAAAAATGGGCAGAAGACATGAATGAGCATTTTTCCAAAGAAGACATACAGATAGCCTACAGACACATGAAAAGATGCTCAACATCACTCATTCATCATCAGGGAAATACAAATCAAAATTACAATGAAATATCACCTCACGCCAGTCAGAATGGTTAAAAGTAACAACACAGGAAACAACAGATGTTAGTGAGGATGCAGAGAAAGGGGAACAATCCTATACTGTTTGTAGGTATAACTGGTGTATAACTGTATAACTGGTGCAGTCATTCTGGAAACAGTATGGAGGTGACTCAAAGGGGTACCTGGGTGACTCAGTCAGTTGAGGGTCTGACTTCAGCTCAGGTCGTGATCACGGCTCCTGAGTTCAAGCCCCACATCAGGCTCTGAGCTGAGGCTGTTCCAGAATCTGTGTCTTCCTCTCTCTCTTCGCCTCCCCTGGTTTACATTCTGTCTCTCTCAGAATTAAAATAAAACACACAAAAAATTTTTTTAAGTTAAAAATAACCCTAACCCAAACCCTAACCTTAACCTTAACCCTAACCCTAATCTTAACCCTGATCCAGCAATCACAATAATGGGTATTTACCCAAGAAATGGAAGAATACTAATTCAAAGTGATACATGCACCCGTATGTTTATAGAACATATTTACAATTTACAATTGTAAATACAACATATTTACAATTTATTTACAATAGCCAAGACATGGAAGCAGCCCAAGTGTCCATTGATTAATAAAGTGATACACAACCACACACACCCAAACCCACCCACCCACCCCACACACACACACACACCCACACAAACACACTGGAATATTACTCAGCCATGAAAAAGAATAAAATCTCGCCATTTGCAACAACATGGATGGAGCTAGAGAGTATAATGCTGAGCAAAATAAGTCAGTTAGAGAAAGACAAATACCATACAATTTCACTCATATGTGGAATTTAAGAAACAAAACGAGCAAAGGGAAAAAATAAGAAAGACAAATCAAGAAACAGACTCTTAATTATAGAGAACAAACTGATGGTTACCAGATGGGAGATGGTTGAAGGAATGGGTTAAGTAGGTGATGAGAATTAAGGAGTTCAGTTATAGTGATGATCATAGGGTAATGTATGGAATTGTTGAATTACTATATTGTACACCTGAAAGTAATATAACACTATACACTTACTGGAATTAAAATTAAAACTAAAAAAAAAGTCTGTTTCTTGTTTTGACTATCTCTTTTATCCTTTGTTCATTTGTTTTGTTTCTTAAATTGCAAACATGGGTGAAGTCATGTGGTATATTTCTTTATCTGACTGACATGTTGCACTTAGCATTATATTTTCTAGCTCCATCCATGTTGTTGCAAATGGCAATATTACATTCTTTTTTATGGCTGAATAACATTCCATTCTGTGTTTGTACTACATCTTCTGTGTCATCATTTTTAAATTTTTTATCATGATAAAAACACATTAATGTTAAGTATATTTACATTGTTTCAAAACAGATCACTAGAACATTTTTATCTTGCAACACTGAAACTCTATACCCATTAAACAAGTCCCTATTAATCAACCCCCAGTCCCTGGGGAAATGGCAACCACCATTCAATTTTTGTTTCTATAAATTTGACTAATTTAGATACTCACATATGAAATTATACAGTATTTGTCTCTTTGTGACTAGCTTATTTTACTTGGCACAATCTCCTTAAGAACATGTTGTAGCATGTTCCAGAATTTCCTTCCTGTTTTGCAGGCTGAATAATATTCTATTGCATGTACATACCAAATTTGTTTGTCCAATTATCCATTGATAGACATTAGGGTTGCTTCTACCTCTTCAGGATTGTGAATAATGCTACTATGAACATGGGTGTGTATTTTTAATGCTGGTTGTATTTAACAAGTGACAAAGTTCCTGAAAATTTGACAATCAGCCATTGAGAGCTGGTACCAGCTGACTTCTGTTACAACTACCTGGATCCAATGAATCGGGATGCACATAAACCTTCCTATGAGAATTTTAAAACTGGGAAACTTTAGGATGATTTAAAGCATGCCTCACACCTGGTGTTAAGAGAGATGGACAAAATTATCAGGAATTCTGGACTTGTGGAAACACAAAACTTGAACAGCCCCTGATATATTTAATCTTATTACCTATACATGTTGTTGTACCTGGGAACTTGTTAGAAATGCAGAACAGAACCACAGACCCCACTTCAGACCTACTGAATCAGAATCCCCATTTTAACAGGGAACTCCTGTGTACTTAGTTTGTGAAGCAATAGTTTAGTACACCACCATCCCCCAACACACATACCACTACACCTCCAACACCCTTCCTACCCCATTATGCTGATGAGAAAATTGATTTCTAGAGTTTCTAGAGAAGGAAAGGGACTTTTCCAAAATTAGAGTGTGCGTCAGTGGCATAGCTGAGAGTGGAACTGCTGAATCTTTACAAGGGCCTTTTATATCCTTCATTCATCTCTGGTTATAAAAAGTGTGTAAATGGTATACAGGCACACCTCAGAGATATTGTGAATTCAGTTCCAGACCACCACAATAAATGGAATATCACAATAAAATGAGTCAAATGATTTTTTTTGTTTTCTCAGTGCATATAAAAGTTATGTTTATATTATACTGTAGTCTGTTAAATATGCAATAGCAGGGGCGCCTGGGTGGCTCAGTTGGTTGAGCGTCCGACTTCAGCTCAGGTCACGATCTCGCAGTCCGTGAGTTCGAGCCCCGCGTTGGGCTCTGGGTTGATGGCTCAGAGCCTGGAGCCTGCTTCCGATTCTGTGTCTCCCTCTCTCTCTGCCCCTCCCCCATTCATGCTCTGTCTCTCTCTGTCTCAAAAATAAATAAATGTAAAAAAAATTTAAAAAAATGAATATGCAATAGCATTATGCCTAAAAACAATGTGCATACCTTAATTTTAAAATATTGCTTAAAAATGCTATCAATTGAGGTTTCAGTGAGCCATTATCTTTTTCTGGTAGAGAGTCTTGCCTTGGTGTTGATGGCTGCTGACTGATCAGGATGCTGAAGGCTGAGATGGCTGTGGCAATTACTTAATATAAGACAATAATGAAGTTTGCTGCATCAATTGACTCTTCCTTTATGAACAATTTCTCTGTAGCATGCAATGTTATTTGATGGGATTTTACCCACAAAACTTCTTTTAAAATTGGGGTTAATCCCTCAAACTCTGCTTATCAACTGCTGCTTATCAACTAAGTTTATGTAATATTCTAAATCCTTTGTTGTCATTTCAATAATCTTCACAGTATCTTCACCAGGAGTAGATTACACCTCAAGAAACTACTTTCTTTACTCATCCACAAGAGGCAACTCTTAATTTGTTAAAATTTTATCATGAGGTTACAGCAATTCAGTAACATCTTTAGGCTCCACTTCTAACTGTAGTTCTCTTGTTATTTCCATTACTGTCATCTGTAGTTACTGCCTCCACTGAAGTCTTGAATCTCTCAAAGTTATCCATGAGGATTTGAATCAATTTCTTCCAAATTCTTGTTTAATGCTGGTATTTTGACCTCTTCTCATGAATCACAAATGTTCTTAATGGCAAATAGAAGGGTTAATTCTTTCTAGAAGGTTTTCAATTCACTTTGCCCAGATCCATCAGGGGAATCACTCTCCATAGTAGCCAAACCTTACAAAATGTATTTCTTAGATACAAAGACTTGAAAGTCAAATTACTCCCTGATCCATGGACTGCAGAATGGATATTGTATTGCCAGACATGAAAACGACATCAATCTCATTGTACATCTCCATCAGAACTCTTTGGTGACCAGGTGCGATGTCAATCAGCAGTCATATTTTGAAAGAAATATCTTTTTTTCTGAGCAGATTTCAATAGTGGGCTTAAACTATTCAGTAAACCATATTTTAAATAGATGTGTTGTCTTCCAGTCTTTGTTGTTCAATTTATAGAGCACAGACATAGTAGATTTAGCATAACTCTTAAGGGCACTAGGATTTTTGGAATGATAAATGAGCATTGGCTTCAAATTAAAGTCACTAGCTGCATTAGCCCCTAGTAAGAGAGTCAGCATGTCCTTTGAAGTTTTTAAGCCAGGCATTGACTTCTCCTCTCTAGCTATGAAAGTCCTAGATGGAATCTTCTTCCAATAGAAGGCCATTTTATCTACATTGAAAATCTGTTACTTAGTGTAACCACTGTCATGAGTTATCTTAGCTAGATCTTCTGGATAACTTGCTGCAGCTTCTACATCAGTGCTTACTGCTTCACCTTGCACTTCTATGTCATGCAGATTGCTTCTTTCTTTAAACCTCATGAACCAACCTCAGCTAGCTTGAAACCTTTCTCTTGCAGCTTTCCAACCTCTATCATCCTTCACATAATTGAAGAGTTAGGGCCTTACTTTAGCTTAAGAGAATGTGGTGGCTGTTTTTTTCTTCTATCCAGACCTCTAAAACTTTCTCCATTTCAGCAATGAGGCAGTTTCACTTTCTCATAATTGGCATGTTCACTGGAGTAGCACTTTTAATTTCCTTCAAGAACTTTCCCTTTGCATTCATAGCTTGGCTCACTAGCACAAGAGGCCTAACCATTGACCTATCTTGGCTTCTGACATGTCTTTCTTACTAAGTTTAATCATTTCTAGTTTTTGATATAAAGTGAGAGACATGTCACTCTTCCTTTCACTTGAACACTTATAGGACATTGTAGGGTTATTAACTGGCATAATTTTAATATTGCTGTGTCTCAGGGGCATAGGGAGGTCTGAGGAGAGGGAGAAAGATGGGGGAATCCTTGGTCAGGGGAGCAGTCAGAATACATAAAACATTTGTCAATTAAATTCACCATCTTATATGAGTGCGATTCATGGTGTGCCAAAACAATTGCAATATTAACATCAAAGATCACTGATCACAGATTCACATAACAAATACAATAATATAAAAGTTTTAAAAATTTCAAGAATTACCAAAACTTGACACAAAGACAGGAAGTGAGGAAATCCTTTTGGAAAAATGGCACCAGTAAACTTGATGGTTGCACAAACCTTTAATTTGTACACACACACACACACACACACACACACACACACAACTAAATATCTGTGAAGCACGACAAACCAAAGTGTAATAAAACCAGTTATGTCTGTAGTCTGAAGTTTTTATGGGTAAAATAATATGATGTATGATGGTATGTTTCGGATTTGCTTTATAATATTCTGGAAAAAGTTTTTGTGTAGGAAGGAATTTTGATGAAATAAGAAATAACCATGATTTGCTAACTATTGAAGATAGATCCTCATGAGGATTCACTTTATGACTTTCTCTGCTTGTGTGTATGTTTGAAAATTTCTGTCATCAAAAGTAAAAAACAAAAAAGTATTGTTGGAGAAGAAGTTTTAATAATATGGTAATAGCTGAAGTAAAGTTTTTGGATTATTTGTGAATTTCACTTACCCATGAGGTGAGCCCTATTATGGAGAAAGACCCAGCAGCTGCATGGGGCCCAGGCAGGAGGGAAGCTTGGGTTCCAACCCCAACAAAAGATGTTCCCTCTCTTTAAGGAACTTGAGTATCTGACACTTGGAGCTGGGTTGGATTTGAATAATTAGCACTTCTTTGCCTCCATCAGATGAGACAGGAGAGGACTTGAAGAGGAACTCCAAGCCCTGAAAATGATAGCACTCATTAGATCCTAACACACTGAAATTGCACCGTCCGGCTCCCCCAACCCGTGCTGTTTGGAAAGCATCTATTCCTGGGTGTAGAGACTGGAATGGGGTTGGGTAGGGAAATGTACCCTCCAACTCAACATTCAGCAAAAATAAATTTGAGGAGAAGATGAAAACTGCCATTCATGTTAGTTCTAAAGATGACACTATGGGGCACCTGAGTGGCTCAGTTGATTCAGTGTCTGACTTCAGCTCAGTTCATGATCTCATCGTTCATAAATTTGAGCCCCACGTCTGGCTCTGTGCAGACAGCTCAAAGCCTGGAGTGTACTTCAGATTCTGTGTCTCCCTCACTCTCTGCCCCTTCCCACATGCATATTCTCTCTCTCTCTCTCTCTCTCTCTCTCTCTCTCTCTCTCCCTCTCAAAAGTAAATAAACACTAAAAAATAAAGATGGCACTATGATACATACATACATACATACATAGACACTATGCTTGCCAGTTTTTCAGAGGGCTGATGGCTGTAGCCAAGGGCTAAGGCTGGGAGCAGGGATGAGGGCCACATATCTCATTGGGTAGGCAAGGATTTGTCCCTCAGAAGGTTGGAGTGCAGTTCAGAGACAGTAGGTGGCTGACAGGCCTTACCCAGAATCTTATCTCCTTTCTGACTGCTTGTTTTTCAGAAACTGGAAAATAACTGAAGCTTCCCCTTTAGAAATTCTGGGATTGTCTCTCAGAACTGTTTCCAGATGGGAGAGAATTAGGGCATTGGAAAATGAGAGGGGCAATCTAACAGGGTCTCTCTCTCCAACTGAGGACCAATTTCTGCCCCACCCAATCTCCTAGAGGGACCTTATTCTCCTAGATTAGCATCCATAACGGTACCCTATAGCCCAACAGGCCCATATTTAATAACATGCCTGCTTGTGGCATGTTAATTTGGTAGAGTTCATATCAGAGCATACTCCAAGTCTTCCAGTCCTTTATTCTCCAGTTAAGGAAGACCTCATATAAAATTGTGATCCCTTCCTGACCTTCCTCAAAGTCTTTATAACCCTCCTATTCCCAGAAATTATGACTTTTATTTTACTGTATGTGAAAGGCATTTCCAATATCACTATGATGATTGGGTCTGGAAAACCACTAGGGGTAGGGGGTAGGGACAGGTAGGCCCCTGAGGGATGAGTTATTTGTGTTGGAGGTGTGATATGCCTTATTTAGTTGTGTAGAGAGGAACTTCTGGCAAGGAAGGAGAGCTCTCCAAGGCAAACTGTAAATTATATTTCACATACTTGTAGCCTGAATCTAGAACCAGAGCAGACATCCTAGAGACCAATGATCCAGAAAACTTCAGAGTCCTTGAAGCCACAGAACAGTCTAGGAATGGGGACTAGAAAATATGTTTAAAACATTTTCTCTGCTTTTGTATGTGTTTAAGTGTTCAAAATTGGATCTCACTCAGCCTAAAGTGTAAGTAGCTTGATCTATACTCAAGCCAAATTCAAAATAGGCCTGGGTTGCCAAAGATAGAATGTTAAAGCTATGTAGAAAACATAACAAAATGTTATTGCTGAGATTGATGTACAAATGGACTTTAAATGCCCCCACCCTCATACATGCATTCTTTCCCCTCATAGGAGTCTCCAAGGTGTGCCTTCAGAACTCTGGAAAACACCAAAATCACTGGAAATATTTGTACATCCTCTTTTTAAACAGTTTTTAAAAACTTTTTTTTATTATGGGAACTTTGAAACATATACAAAATAGAGAAAACAGTATCATGAACTCCCACATACCCATTACCTAGCTTCAAAAATTAGTAATTTATCTATTCTTCCACCCACTCCCTCACCACATTTCTCTAGATTATTTTGAAGCAAATCCTTAACATCCTATCATTGTCCAAAAATAGTATACATCTCTAAATAACAAGAATCTAAACATTATAACTGCAATACCATTATCAAATATGAAAATGATCCTTTTATAACATCTAGTAATCAATGTTCAGATTTCCTTGATTGTCTCACAAATGATACTTTTAAACAGTCATATTCCCATTGGAAGCCTAATAAAGTCCATACATTAAAATTGACTGACATGTCTCTTAAGTCTCTGTTAAGTTTAGTCTGGTACAATCTCTCTCTCTCTCTCTCCCTCTCTCTCTCCCTCTCTGTATTTACTGAAGAAACTGAACTGGTGATTTGTCCTGTAATGCTTCCCACAATTTGGTCTGAATTTTATACACTATATCTCTGTGGTAGGCTTTAATGTTCCCTTCTGTTCTCTTTCTTATCAATTAGGGAAATCTAGAGGCTTTATCAGATAGAGATTCAATTTTTTGGCAAGACTGCTTCATAGGCAGCATTGTGTCATTCTATCCAGAACTATATAATGGTAGATGACTCTCTTTTTTGATGTTATAATATCCTTTCTTTACAGATGATAGAAACCAATTTATCTATCAAACCCAGGTCTTCTAGTTTCATATCCCAACATCCTTGCCCTGTATCACATTCACCCAGGCTGTTGAAGGAGGCATTTAATGAACAGGTCAGGAAGACCACTGGGAACAGATGGGAACAACTTTTTCTGTTTCAAGCAAGACTTCTTAGTTTCCTAGGGTTCTCTGGCTCTAGTTTCAGTCCAGTATTCCTACAACAGAATTTAGAAAGGCTCTATCTGGAAAAAAAAAGGCAGGGGGTGTTTCTCATGCTTTTAGCAAATCCTAAACAGAGTGGGGCAAGGTGGCCTCTTCAAGAAAGGGAAGGGAAAGGATTATTTGGCTCAGAAGAGCAGGGTGGGGTGTATGTACAAACTGGCAGGAATAGAAGGGTGAGGGGAATACTCTTCCTTCTGGGAGGAGCATCCTGGGCTTGTTTTCAATAGAGTTGAAAAGAAAGAGAGGGAAGGAGCCTGGAGAAAGCATGGAGCAAAGAATTCTGGGAAATCACCTTAAAGGAAGAGGTCAATCTCTGGTACTGCTGGTCTTTGTGGAAGGGAAAGGGGGGTTTCCAGCTTTGTTAAAAAAGACCTTTCTGCCTAGAGATTACCTGGTGACTCATTGGCAAGTTCAGACTCTTAATGCAGACTGGTTCATTTACCGATTTTTGTCCATTTTAGATTCCCATTATGTTTCAAGGACCAAAGTGGGCAATAAATTGAACATGAGTGATCTGGGAAGTCCTAAGTTTTGGACAGACTTGGAGGTCATCTTCATCCCCCAGAATTCCTAAGAAATACCCCAGTTTCTTTTCCTTTCAGTTATGTTTCCTTCTTTAACAATCTTCACCTCTGGGCAGTCTTTTTTGAGTTAACTCAAATCCTTCCTGATAAAGTATAAACCCATTTTCTCTATTTCTTTCCTTTGTGGAGAGGAAGTACAACTCTTAGCTGTAGCAAATAATTAAAGGACCTAAAACTTAGTTCATACCTTTATTATGTTCCAGGCTGATGATTACAATAACCTATCTCTCTGCCTCATTTCTCATTGCTCCCACCATCATCATCTAGTCTGTGGCCAGATTAATTTTCACAAGACAGAGCACTGCTCATGTTAGAAAAGCTGTAGAATATTGTGTTCAGAGTGTGGGCTCTGGAAGCCAGACTTCTTGTTTGAGCAACTATTCTGGTTCAGCTTCTTCTTAGCTGTGTGACCTTAACTTCTCTGGGCCTCAGTTTCCTCACCTATAAAATGATATATTATGAAGATTAAATGAGTTGGTACATATCATGCACTTAAAACAATGTCTGGCACATAGTCTTGGCTTTGGTTTATGACATTTCTTCTGCCAGCACTAACCATTGCCTATTATCTCCCACTTCTGCTCTTTGAAATCCTACAATGCTTCTAAGTCCAGCTTAAGTGCTGCTTCCACCCTGAAGTCTTTCCCGAGTTTTCAGTTGGGACCAACCTCTTCCTCTGCTACATTACCAGAGAATTTGTGTTTGTACAGTTTTTATGACATCTCCACATATTGTCATATATCATCATTGTTTACATGTGACACCTTAATGGTACTCCCTTAAGAGAAATTGCCTGACACACCTGTCACTTAGTGCTCAGTCAGTGGGGAGATTATTATTCCTATATGGTTTGCTGTTTAGACCAGTGGTTCAGTCCTGGCTGCAAACTGGAATCACCTAAGGACCTTTAAAAACTACTGAGGCTTGGGTTCTACACCTAGAGATTGTCATTGATATATCTCTGCTCTGGGGTGGGGCCCAGGGATTTGTATTTTTTACATATCCCCAGGGGATTTGGATATATAGCCTGGGCTGAGAATCCCTGGTTTAAAGGTTTTAGTAACAGTATTTTTCTTATGTAAGCCTCACAACAACATTGGTAGATTACACAGTAGACTAATGTTAATAATGTTTTATGAATGAATATACTGAGGCTCAAAAGGCTAAAATTACTAGCCCCTGGTCACACAGACCTCAAATATCAGAATGGCAAAGTACAGAAAGACTTTGTAACTCTACATCCAATGCTCTGTCCTTCAGAACACAGATCTCTTAGCCTCTTCTACCCTATTGGTTTCTCCTCAAGGTCAGGAGCTGTGTCTTCAAGATCAGGAATGTTTCTTCAAAGACAGAAACATCTCCTCAAGGTCAGAGATTTTGTTTTACTCTCCTCAGTACTCTGAACATGTGGTATTGAGTAATGAAAGAATATGAATGAAGAATAAAATACAATAATCATTCATGAGACAAGGAAGTAGAGAGGTGGGGTAGATTGGCATAGGTGAGGAATGCTGGGGTAAACATTTTGAAGAAAGCCATTGAGGCAAAGATTAGCGCAGTCTTCTGACTCCTAATATAGTGTTCTTTCCAGTACCTTCTGCCACCTTTCAAAGGAAGAAAGGAAGAAAGAAAGAAGGAAAGAAAGAAAGAAAGAAAGAAAGAAAGAAAGAAAGGAAAGTTTGAAGTAAATGCTTAAATAACAGCACCATAATAAATTGCTAAAAAAAAACCCAAAGATGTTTGGCAATGTCCCTCAATTAGAGATTGCTGTTAACAGGTAACAGGGCTTGCATTTGAATAGTCTTCATTGAAGGATATCTAGAATGGAGGGGCTGTGAGCCAGCCTGGGATAACTGATATGACCTATAAGTCATTACAAGTTATAATAACTTTCCTGTATCCACACAAGACTGAAACTATAGATAAAGACTGAAAAAGGTAAAGAGGAAAATGGTCAAGGGATGTTGGAACTGGAGAAAGTGGAAGCCAGGGCATAGAAGGAGGTATACTCTTAGTGAACAGCAAAGAGTATGTATGGTACCATCCCATGTTAGCAGCACAAATGTATATCAGAAAGAGAGGAGAAGAGTAGAGTGGACGGGAGAAGAGAGCAGGGAAATGGTGAAGGAACAGGAGTGGGAGGACAGCCAAGGGGAAGGGGAGGGGGCAAAGCCAAAGGCAGCCCTGGGAGGAGGGGTTGATACAGCCATCTTGGAATGCTTGATTCTTCTCACTGTGTGAATAAATACTTGTCAAGCCACTAAAGCTTGATGAAGATAATGTTTATCTTCATCCTATGTCCTTTTTTCTTTTCAAGTTCACCAAGAAGTCTCAGCGAGATGCTCAGGGTAAGGATTTTTGGCCAGATTACAGACAGAGTAAAGTGACCTCTCTGTAGTATAAGGTGAGTTTATTGCTTAGCTAGGACTAGAATTCCCCTTTCCTGTCAGTCAGTCCTGTGCCTCTTTTGATAAACTACTGAGCTAAAAGAGCCTTCCAATCCCCTGCATTTTACTTGGTCTTAGAATAAACCATTAGACCTTTCTTTGGGGAGCCGTGAAGGTACTTTTTAGGTTGTTATGAGCCTAAGAAAATGTAAATGTTATTTCAGAGGGATCACCCCTTAAATGTATCAGTAGAATGGGGAGAATGCCAGAGACAAACATTTTTCACAATTTTTCTAAGGAGCTATATCCCAGACATCAGGCTTTTCTAAACCCAGGCATATACTTTCATTCACTCCCTGGGGTCATTTACAGACAGTAACTGTCCTTTAGAGAAATTACCATCATTGGAATTTTATCACCATAACAGGCGGTGGTGTGGGGGAAATTTAAGGGAATTTGCCCCATATACGTTACCCCTTATAGGGAGCTCTCTACTCCAGCCCTGCACATGGTCAGCTCTGATTGAATGCAGGGTGGTGATTATCAATTCAACTATCTTTGGTTTTAGTTTAATTCCATTTAGTTCCTAAGGCCTGGGTATTTTGAATACCTGAATCTCTCTGTCTCTTTGTCTCTCTGTCTTTCACACACACACACACACACACACACACACACAAACACACACACACACACACACACACACACACACAGTCATCCTTTCATCCTTTGTATGTGAATTTCTCAACCATTGGCCTTTTTCCTGGGTGGTGATTCTTTGAGTCAGGTCCTCAGGCCTCTGCATGGTTAAGAGAGAGGGGAGGCTATGACTCTGCTTGAAAAGCAATTTCAGGTTGTGTGCCATGAATGCGTGTTGGTCAGTGTATGCTCCCATTGAATGTTCTGAAAGCATGGGATATTATGAACTAATTTCCTATTATCTAATTCTCCCAGAAGCAAAGTGACTATACCAGGAATTACAAAGCCCATCTATGCATACTTCAGGGAAAAGGACTCCCTTTTCCCATCTCTCTTACCCAAGGCCATTATATGGTGTAGTATGGCAATAGTAAATATGCTATCCCTGCTCTGTTTATGCCCAAGACAAACATCAATAATCAATTATAGCCCTCTTTTCCAACAATTCCTAATATGGCCTTCCAATCCTCAACAAACACTTTAAGCAGCTACCACCCAACTGATCAGGGACTATATCAGACAAGAAACCCACTTGCTTTCTTTGACGTGAGGAAAAAGGCAGGGGCTTTAGAATCAGAAACCCCTGGGTTCTCCTTTCACTTCTTCCACTTAAAAACTCTGTAACCTTTGGCAGTTTATTTCTCAGAGCCTCAGTTTCCTTATTTGTGAAATAGGGAAATTAGAATGGTCATGAAAATTCAGTTTGATAAAGCACTTTGGAACATAGTGGATGTCCATACCTGTTCCAGAATCTTACATTTAACATGTCTGCCTTTTGGGCTTTCATTTAAAACAGGGTATGTGAGGATTTCTCAGCAGCTGGTATGGCATAGATTCCAGAAATGAGATACAGGCCCAAAAGAAAAACCTTAACAATCTTGGCATTTTTCTAAAATCAGACCCTGGCAAGGAGATCTTGCTTCCCTTGACCCTGGGCATCCCCATTTTTTTTATCCCCAACCTGCTCCTTCTCCTGCATTCCCTAGCTCACTATTTTATTTACTGGCAACTAAAGAATTCTTCAAAACATTTAATCAAAATGAAACATCATCTCATTGAAATCCACTTTCTTCCTTTCCTTCTGCCTCTCAGAGTGGTCTATTGCAGGTTTCTTTGCTGGCTTCTCTTACTCTGTCCAGCCTGTAGGGGTTCTTAAGACTTATATCCTAGGTTGGCTTCTCAATCCAAATGCTGTCTTTGGTCATTCCCAGCCACTCCTAGAACTTTAACTCTTAGTTGCATAGTTTACTCTGCCTGTCATAAAAAAAGGCAACACAATTGGATGATGTAAACAATGGAAATATGCCTCATATTGTTGGAGCCTAGAAGTCCAAAATCAGGGGCACCTGGTTGGCTCAGTCAGTTGGGCATCCGACGTCAGCTCAGGTCATGATCTCGCAGCTTCTGAGCCCATGTTGGGCTCTGTGCTGACAGCTCAGAGCATGGAGCCCACTTCAGATTCTGTTTCTCCCTCTCTCTGCCTCTCCCCCGCTCATGCTCTGTCTCTCTCTCTGTCTCTGTCTCTCTCTCTCTCAAAAATAAACATTAAAAAAAGTCCAAATCAAGTATCAGCAGGGTTGGCTCCTTCTGAGGGTTATGAGAATCTGTTTAATTCCTTTTTCCTAGCTTTTTGTGGTTTGCTGGAAATCTTTGACATGCCTTGGGTGTTGCTGTATTATCTTCACTTGGCTTTCTCTCCATGTGTGTGTCTATGTTCAGATTTCCCCTTTTTAATAAGAACACCAGCTATATTGAATTAGGGGCCCACCCCACTCCAGTATGACTTAATTTTAATCAATTACATCTGCAATGACCCTATTTCCAAGTAAGTGCACATTCTTAGGTACTGGAGTTTAGGACTTCAACATATGAATTCTGAGGGGACATAATTCAGCCTATGGCACCCATCATCTGATGACTTTCCCCCAAAACTATCAATACTATTGTTTCTACTGATATTCAGACTTGTGTATCAGCTGCCTGCTGGACTAATCCATCTACATGTCTGTCACTCAGGCATCTCTAACTCAATCAAGATGCTTTCCCTGCTACCACCATAAGGATATCACATAAACTTGGCTCTCCTCAGTGATCTCTGCTGTTGGTTTTACCATCTTTTCAGTCATGTAACTATGAAACCTCAGAGTCTCCTTTGACTCCCTCTTCATGCCCCCCATATAATCATTTGCCAGGTGTTGCAGATTCTAGCTTTATTATATCTTAATTTTGTCTTGTCCTGTTCTCCTTTGTCTTAATTGAAGGCCTTCATTGTTTCTCACCTGGACTGGTCAGTAGCCTACCAGCTGCTCTCCCTGCCTCCCATCTCACCTCTCTTTGGTCCATCTTCCCTTATATACAACAGTTACTGTCTTCAAGCACAATTATTCCAGTGGCTTCACTACTCATAAGTAGCTGCTTTCCCATTTTTCTCCTGTGGCAATCCTGGTTTCCATAATGCCCTCCCCTTATATTAACGTATTTAGACTTTCAGCTGAAAGGCCACACCTTCCACAAAGCCCCTGTATCATGTGACCACCTTCATTTGGGCTGTTTATACCTCTCCAACAGCACTTAACATATTCTACCCTGTCTCAGAGCTATATGTTATCTCCATTATCACCCTCTTCCCCCTGCACACATACTAATACAATGTGATTGTTTTAAGGCAAGTTCTGAATATTCCCCATCAGAGTATTCTACATGTCTGGCTTGCAGCAGTGAGCTAATAAATATTGGTTGAGTGATTTGAAAAATCTTGGAACTTGTTTCCCTGGTCTCTGTGTACTGCTGTATATTGCATCATAGAAAGCAGCGATCTCAGGCTAAAAAAAATATCACTCTTCTAAATTGGGTCAGTTTATACACTAGGCATATCAGCTGCTTAGGGCTCAGCAACCTCCTCGGCAAGCACCTTCCAGTGAGCTGATAGGGAAGCAGGGGCAAAGAGGGATTGGATGAGCTCCCCCCACATAACAGCAGCTGCTGAGCAGTAGGATGGGGGAGGTTCAGAGAGCAACAAGGCCAAATATACAGGTCAAAACCTGATTTATACAGGGAAAAATGTGTGGTGACCTTAAATGGCAAGGAGACTTATCTGAAACCTCCAGTAAAAGACAGTCCAAAGACATTCAGTTGGGGACACCTCTCCAGCCCACCCCCATTTTAAACTTCATTTGAATCTTCCTTTGACTTTCCCTTTAAAATGAAGTCTATTTTTTTTTTTTGCTTCTAAGCTGTCACTTAGTATACAAAAATAATCATTTTTATATCCTATGTTGCTAAATCTGGACACAAAGCTATTTCTTCTGCCTGGTTCCCAGCAGTGGAGCTGCACACATCAGAAAGGAGAACTGACTTATGCAAGGTCACATGGCAAGGAGGAGTTCAGACTGGAAATCACAAGATGCCCTTGCCATCTTTTTTCCTTACAGGAGTCCAATGATGGGGTGATGCACCACTGAAAATAGGCTCTCCAAAGGACTAGAGGGGACAGGTGTTGAGATGCCCCTAGGCATAATCTGAGACCTAGAAAACCTAAGCACCACTGCAGCAAATGCCAAAGGAAAGAAATTGCCTGCAGCTTAAGAGTGTGGGCCCTGGAGTCTAATAGATAAATGACCAAATGCATATTGCAAAGTAATCTTAGGGCCACAGAGAGGGGTGTGTGTGTGCGTGTGTGTGTGTGTGTGTGTGTGTGTGTGTGTGTGTATGTGTGCATTTGAGCAAGCCCCTCTGAGGAGTGAGATTCAGTGTTAATCTTTGGCAAATTACATGAAAGTCCTTACCATTATTCTAATACACAGCTTTCACAGAGGCCTGCTGAGGCTGCAGTCAAGTCAACAAAATGCAGAGAGAGAGGAGGTCCAGGCAACTGGAAGTGCAACAAATGTCAGCCAAGGTGATTCAGTAGATTGGGTTCAAATCCATTATGTCCCAACTCCTTTCCCTGTGGTCCCATGAAACCTGTTTCCTCACTGAAAGCCAGCAAGACCCCTGACTGTACCAGATCCTCCAACCCTTTTTCCAGTGGTAAACTTAGTCATGATTTCTAGACCTTTTGACCCTCTGTGAAGGGTGGTTAAAGGAGAGTTCACTTAGGACCCCCAGCATGGGCTTATCACCCCTTTCTGTAATACTGATAGGGCCTCCATACAAGAGTGTCTTTTTTCTTCCTATGGCAAGGTCTCTGGTTTTCTTCCTGTCATTTGCTTGCTGTGAAACATAGCAGTGAAGAGTGTGTGGGCTCTGGAAACTGCTTGTGTTTGAAGCCTGCCTCCGTTAATTCCAATTAGTGTCATCCTCTGGGCCTCAGTATCCTTTTCTGTAAATCAGGGATGGTAACACAGGTACACCCACTTCTCAAAAGTTTGTGTTAGGCCACTTTACTTTTATGAAAGACCTACATTAGTCCCTGTTTTTGCTAACTGAAAGAAATCCAACGAGGGTTTTTGCTTTTATGAAAGAAATCAAAGAGTGAAAATAGTGTTCAGCATTTTGTTTTGCAGCAAGTCATTATACAGGCAGCATACCCTCAGGAGTGAGAGTAGCACTGGAAGCTTCTTCCCTGGGAACTACACACAGCATTTTGGCATCAAGCTGTTATAGCTTTGAATTGTGTCTGTGAGCATATATGCTTTCTCTCAATTTATTTTTATTCATTTATTAACAAGATGTGTATCAGAAGAGTCCAAGAGTCTTAAAAGGGGATATTTTGAGGGCCTGGAAATGCTCAAAAACTTTTCCATATAAAAATAATGATAGTTGCTTCTTTATTTTATCCCATTTAGGCTTAGGAAAGGTTTCATAGGAATGCTCTACTTTCAGATAGTAGGGGAGACATGAAATACCTACCTCACTGGAGTTTTGTGAGCATTTAATAATTTCCTCCAGGTAAAGCTACTAGAATTGTGCTTGGCTCATAGGAAGTGTCTATATAATTTATAAGTTAAGATATTGCTGTAGTCATTCCCCCTTTGGAGTTCCTTATTTCCTCATGTCTGCAGTACAATAATGCTTACTTTGTATAGCTCCTGAAGTCAAGGACCAAATTGATGAGAAAATATTTTACTAAGAGAAATTATTCAAGATGCATTGTGCCTGCAAGGTGAGCATAATACATGGGGCATATTTCAACAGGGTTTTGGCTGTAGCTATAATACAAATTGTAGAAATTAAGGTGTGGATATGATTGGTGACCTTTATGTAGGACTTAGAAAGCTGAGATTATATGTGGAGAAAGGTACCAACATGTATTCTCATTGACATTTGTGGTTCTTTATCTCTCACACACTTTAATTTCCCAGACAGTGAAGTATTTCACAGTTCCATGTTACTGTAGACAGTTACAACTTCACACTTATATGTAGTTAGGTTATAGATGACATTTAATAAATTCAGAACTTATTTTATTCAATCAGTCTTATTAAAGGAATCAGAGATAACTTACTTATTTAAAAAAAAAAGATAACATTGTGATAAGTAACCTTCAATCTTATGTTGGGGTTTGAGAATTTCCATGCAAAATAAAAAAAAAATGGCCATGTAAAATGTCAGAAATGTGAATGTAAAGTCCAGTCCAGTCTCAATTTCACCATCTGTAAATTGGAATTGTTAATCTCTTCCCTGGTTGTCTGGCAGGACCATGGTATAATTCAAATATGATAATCAACATCAAAGTGAGTGAAAAATTGTAATATACACATGTCAATTATAATAACAGTAATAGTAACTACAGTGATTATGTATTGAGTATCTACTTTGGGTTAGGTACTTTTAATAACGATAGCCAACACCATGCCACATGCTATTCTACAAAGTTTACAAAAATTCTCACAACAGCTTACATAGTGGGTAAGTAGTAGTATCATCATATTCCCTGTGGTATAGCGATGACACTTGATGTGGCTTTGGAGTGATGGTGGTGGGGATCCAGGGCTGATGGCCAAGAAAAAATTCTTGAGACATCTTTGGTGCTTTTTATTAAAAGCACAGGGACAGGACCTGTGGGCAAAAAGCTGTACTGGGGTTGTGAGGAGTGACTGATTACATACTATGAAGCTGGGGAAGGTAAAGGAAAAAGGAAGGTTTCCTCTTTTATATACTAAGGGGGACTCTTAATGTACTGGAGGCCTAGCTGTTGTCAACCTAAGGTTGTTTTTCCCTCTAGCAAAGCATTAACATTAACACAGTAGGGAGTTCCTGGAAGAATGCTTTACCTTGCCTATCTCAAGTATTTGTCAATGGGCTGCAGGTTATAAAGAAATTTAGAGGCGCCTGGGTGGTTCAGTCAGTTAAGCATCTGACTTCAGCTCAGGTCATGATCTCACAGCTTGGCTAGCTTGGCTTGTGAGTTCACGCCCTGCATTGGGCTCTGTGCTGACAGCTTGGAGCTTGGAGCCTGCTTGGGATTCTGTGTCTCCCCTCTCTCTCTCTGTCCCTCCTTCTCCCCACTTCACGCTCTGTCTCTCTCTTTCTCAAAAATAAATAAATATTAAAAAAAAAACTTAAAAAAAGAAATTTAATTTTATCTACATTTTTGTCTTGCTTTTGTTCCCCACATCACTATGGAGGGGAGGGTGATGTTAGGACTCCAGGAAACTGAGTCTATAGGTTTCTGGAGATTGCCTTTTTTATTGTAAATCATTAAAACAGTTGCAAACTGATGGAGACTGGTGTCCTGCATGACTGTGATAACCATTTGTTTTTCCCTTTCCCTTGTTCTTGGGCAACCAGGAGTGCCTGAGGAATATCACACATATCCCATGCAAAGGGGAGAGGGGGCTTGCAGGGTGTCAGCTTGCCTTGTGCTCCCTCATCAACAGTGATGTACAAAGATGTGAAATCATTTTCTCTAGGCTACATAGCCAGTAAGTGGCAGATCTGGGATTTTAACCCAGGTTGAACTATTGTGGAATGCATTCTTGTAACCACTATACTACATACTTTTAGAAAAAGTTTTCTGAGTTGTATGGGATAATGTTGTTGTTCAATGACAGTTAATCCAGCCTTAAATGCTCTCTCACTGGCCAAGTACTGACACATAAACAAAATAAAAATATTCATGCACACACAAAAAAGATGACAGCTAACTGAAATGAACTGAGTCCAAAAGAGTCATGAATCTATGAGCATACTAAAAAAGAATAAATCAAATAATTGACTGATTCAGTAGAATTGGTCAGATATGTCTCAGACAGCAACAATAGTGATAATAGCTAACATTTATTAAGTTCAATGCTTATTGAGTTTATTTATTAGCCCTTTTACTGTGGGCCAAGCACTATTCTAAATAATTTACACATATTACCTCGTTTAATTCTCACAACTACCCTATGAGGTAGATACAATTATTATCATTCTCATTTTATACATGAGATAAATGGGGCATAAAGAGGTTACATATTATACTCTGTTACAGCAAATAATTGGCGCCCAGGAAGAGACAAGGCACATGCACTCGGGGAATCAGGAAAAGACTGTTTATTGCACACTGGTGCCGGCCCAGTGGAATCACCTCCAAAGGTTGAGCCCCAAACCTCGGCATTGGCATCGGCCTCTTTTTATAGCTGGGATGATAGGGGGTTGAGAGACAAAAGAAAAAGGGGAGGGGCACTTACTGTGGTGCTATTTGGCAATTGGTGGACACTGGAGGCAAGCAAGATTACAGAAGCCAAAAGTATGCAAGGGGAGTAGCTGACATCTGGCTGGCCCCTTTTATCTTGTTTTTACTAGCTTTTCTTCTCAATTCAAGGTTCTAAGGTTAGTAAATGGTAGGACTAGGATTTACAACCCAGGTAGTCTGTCACCAGAGTCCATTGTGCTCATCCCTTATACAGTACTGTCTAAATGCATTCACATATGCTCTTTCTCAGGCTAAAGCCTGGGTTGATAAGTATAATAATTAACATTTATTGAGTGCCGACTGTGTGTCAAGCACTGTGACAGTGACGAGACCAATTGCAAATAAATAATGCATTTAATCTTTACAGAAATCCTGAATATCAGGGACTATTTTTTTTTAATTCCCATTTAACAAAAGGAACAGAATTAGAAAGGATTATATAAGTTACTACTACAAACAAAACACCTAGAACTGTGCCTGATGCCTAACAAGTGTCCAGAGTAGAGACCTAACATAATAAAGCTAGTAAGCATTGGAGTTGTCATTTTGAACTCACATTCTTCCCCCACCCACACCTATGGGCAACACTATGTTTTCAATGTGTTTGCCTTCACTTACCCTCTAGATCTGTTCTCCACACTTTAGCCAGAGTGATCCTTATAAATGTAAATCTAAGCAAACCCCTTTAATGGCTTCCCTTTGTTTTTTGTTTTGTTGTGGTGGTGGGTTTTTTTTTCTTTCTTTTTCTTTCTTTCTTTCTTTTTTTTTTTTTTTTGGATAAAGCCCTTCTTCTAGTGGGATCTAGTGGCTATGACTGGATGGTGAGGGAGGTGTGGTAGGCAAACAACTTCAGAGAGATTGGCAGGCGGGTCATAGATCCTGCAGGGCCTTGGGGCTCTGGTAAGGAGTTTGTATTTTGTTCTGTGGTGAGAAGCTACTAAGGAATTTGAACTGGGCAATGACAGGATTTAGCTCTCTGGTTTCTGGGAGGAGAATGGTCTTTAGGGCCCAAAGAGAGTAAGGAGACCTGTGAGGAGGTTCCTGCAATAGGTGGGAAGAGATGGTATTGGTTTCGACCAAGTGGTCAGAGTCTGGATATATTTAGAAGGTAAAACTAACAAATAGGCTTTGCTGATGGGCTGGATAGGGGTGTGAGGGAAAGTGATAAATTAAGGATTACTACTAGGTTTTGGACCCCATCAATTAGGTGAATGGTGGCACTGCTGGTTAAAGAAATGGGGAAAATGGGATGTGGGTAAGGCATTAGTGAAAAGTGAGGTTTTTGTTGTTCGTTTGGCTGACCATGTTTGATATGCCTATAAGCGAAAGAAGCCATGGGAATGAAGGTGACATCTATGCTATGCTGGGCTTGGAAGAAGAGGTAGGATAGGGTATTCAGAGTTAGTAGAGTGAGGGAGCATGGAAAGAGGTTAGAGCAGTGTTTCTCAAACTTCAGAATTTTTGTTTTTAAAGGCACCATTTTACTTACTATCTTTCCTTAAAGTGATTCACTTTTGAAAAGCTTGATAAATTTTTAAAAGCTTTATACTGCTGCTATGTAAGTTGATTTCAGTTATCTGTCCCTAAATATACATTTAAAATAAGCATCTATTAGAGATTTTGTTGATGTAATAATAGCTAGGATTTGTTGAGCACTTACTATGTCCTAGGAGTAGTTCTAAGTGCTGCAAATCAATAATTTAGCTTTGCTCTGACACTTATTACTTATAAATCTTGTTCTAAGTGCTTTACATGCACTAACTCATTTAATCCTGTGACAATATTATATTACAGGAGTATTGTCTTCCCTGTTTTACATATGTGGAAGCCATAGTCCAGAGGGGTCAGGTAACTTGCCCAGAGTTGTATGAATAATAAGTAGCACAGCTGAGCTTTGAGATGCAGGTCCCTATTCTTTTTTTTTTTTTAATTTGTTAAAGCTTATTTATTTTGATAGAAACAGAAATAATGTGAGTGCAGGAGGGGCAGAGAGAGAGGAAGACAAAGATTTCCAAGCAGGCTTCTTGCTGCCAGCACTGAGCCCAATGCAGGGCTTGAACTCATGAAACCACGAGATCTTGACAGGTCTATATTCTGAATCACTACTTCATCAGTGCTCACCATTGGCTACATATGAGAATAACCTGGGGAAGTTTTTTTAACTACTCATGTCTAGGCCTCACACAGACCAATTAAATCAGAATTTCTGGGGTGGATCTCCAGCATCTGTGTCTTTGCAAAGCTCCAGGGTGACTCTCATATATAGTTGGGGGTGAGAACATCTGCCCTATGTAATAAGGTGTCCGCCACCTATAATTACCTCTAAACTACAACACTCTGGAAAACACGAGCTTAGTGCATTTGAGGCAGAGAAGTGCTCAGGCAAAGGCTTGAAGATGTTTATTACAGCTCAAATGAATGTGTCTGGCCATCTTTAGATTTATAGAGGTCCAGGAGTTAATGCTTCTGGTGGGGAAGCATCAACCCACATTGGAGGTATACTTGGTAGAAGGTCACTCAATCCTCTGAGATGGGTTTGGATCACCTGGTTCCCAATTAACATGCTATCTGATATTTTCACTGAATTTAATTTGCTGGCTGATTATTAACTTTCAGTTGGTGAACTGTGTTGGGTGTTGAATGGGAGAAGGAAGCCTAGCAACCAATTGCATGGCTTAGCAACCAATTTCCATGCCTTAGTGAAAGCAGATGTGGGAGTCTGCCAAATTGCCACTTCTGGAGGTGGGAAGTTAAGTCACAAACTAGCCACACAGCCAGCTGTGGGTAACAAGTTAGGGGAAGGCATCCTGCCACTAACTCACTGGATGAGCTTAGGCAAGTCACTTACTCATTTCTGGAATTGTTTCTACAACTATAAAATAGGGATAGTTTGCATTGATCAAATGAAAAATGTCTTCACTTTTTCATCAAATACAAACGTGGATTAAGAGTTACTTAGTTTTAGGGTGCTTAGTTGATTCAGTTGGTTGAGTGTCTGATTCTTGATTTTAGATCAGGTCATAATTCCAGGGTCAGGGGATAGATAGAGACCCACATCAGACTCCCTGCTGAGCATGGAGCCTGCTTAAGATTCTCTCCCTCCCTCTCACTCTGCCCCTCCCCCTGACTCTCTCTCTAATAAAATAAAATAAAAACTTTTATTTTAAAAAAGAGTTATTTAGTTTCATATTTATCACTTACAGAGCATTGAACCTGTGTGTTTGTTTTCTATTGCTGCTGAACAAATTACCACAAATTTGACGACTTATCACAACAAAAATTGATTATCTTAAAAGTGATGGAAGGCAGAAGTCTGAAATAGATCCCATTAGCTAAAGTTAAGGTGTCAGCTAGATCACATCCCTTTATGGAGGCCTTGAGAATCTGTTTCCTACTTTTCCCAGCTCCCAGAGGTTGTCAGCATTCCTTAGCTCATGGCTACCTTCCATCTTCAAGCCAGCCATGGCAGGTCAAGTTTTCTCATACCATATCACTCTAACATTAACACTTCTGCCTTCCTCTTCCACATTTAAACACCTTTGTGATGGCATTGAGTCTACTGGATAATCTCCCTGTTTTAAAATGACTGATTAGATTAATTCCATCTGCTACCTTAATTCTTCATTGTCATATAATGTAACACATTCATAGGTTCCAGGAATTAGGACATAGACATCTTTGGGGGACCTTTATTCTGCTTACCATATCATGTGTCAGGCACCATTCTAAGTGCTTAACATGTACCAACCTCAGTTAATCCTCAAAATGACAATTCTGAAGTAAAGAGTATTACTATTTCCATTTTATAGACAAGGAGACTAAAGCATGCAGAGTTTAAATGGGATCCCAAGGTCCCACAGGTAAGAAGTGGTGGAGTTAGAATTTGAACCCAATGTAACTCCTAAGTTTTACTCTAATCAACCCAACTATGCTACAGGTGTCCCAACCAGATTGGGATGGGGTCTCATTCAACTGTATGTAACCCACTTCCAGGCTCACCTGTCTATTAAAGAGAATCGAGTGAGTAGGCCTTTATTTAAGGTAGACTTGGCATATATATACTCAACTATAGGCAAAAAGGTACAGAGTATAATTTATGGAAAAGAAATAAATTGCTGAGGGCATAAAGAAGGACCAAGAGAAAAATGTTTATTTTTTAAGATATTTTAAAAACATAGAACAGTTATTAGGGTTAGACCTAATTATATGGTTCCACCTAGCATTTGTCTTTACCATCCCAAGGCCAAGAACTTTTATGCTTGTTTTATCTGGTAGGAATTACATATAGGTTGTAGTAACAGAGATGTGATTTAAAGTGGCTCAAATAAGGCAGATATTTTTCTGTCATGTACAAGAGACCTACAGGTGGGTTGTTCAAGGCTGGTATGGTGACTCCCTCATCCTTAGCACATGGTTTTCATCCTCAAGGTTGTAAGATAGCTTCTGGAACTCCAGCTGTTACATCCATATCACAAACTTTGGGAAGGGCACAAATGTCACATGCTACCTGTCACCATTTTTTAAAATTGAAGTATAGTTGACACACAGTGTTCCATTAGTTTCAGGTGCAAAGCAAAGTGTTTGACAAGTTTATATGCTATGTTATGCTCACCACAAGTGTAGCTACCATCTGTCACCATGCAATATTCTTATGATACCATTGACTATATTCCCTATGCTGTACCTTTTATCCTCGTGACATATTCATTCCATAATTGGAAGTGTATCTCTGACTCCCCTTCACCCATGCCTATTGCCACTTTAAGGAGCTTTCCTGGAAACTCTATCTAAAAGCTTCCACTGACCTCTTATCTGTCACTCTTAGTTGCAAAAGAGGCTAGGCACATTCATACTCAAGAGAAGGGAAAATAGGTTTTTGGTAGGTAGTAATCTACCACAACTATTGAGTGAGAAGCAAACCTCTTACCATAGTCCATGACCCTGCTTCCTTTGCTCATGTTCCTCCTAGGAACCCTGGGAAGGGAGCTTCTGTTTCTTGTTTGGGAGAATGCAACAAGGTTTAGGGCTGGGTAGGCCAACCACAGGTGCCTAGAGGGGCCTGGTTGGTAAGTTACATGAGAGATATTACAGGGTGAATGTATTTGAGAGTGGTAGGGAGCATGGCACTACTATTACTACTAAAGGAGGCAGCCACTACTCAGTTCCACTGGATCCTGGCCACTTGGAAAAGTGGACCTATTTTGCCAGATCTTCTGATTTTGTTCAATGGAATTTGGAAATCTATATTTTCTTGTGCAATATTCTGCTTTTCAAATGCCTTTTAAAATTTGTGGGACAAATTAAACATAGAATGTAGCCCCCGAACACTACTTTTCAACCACTGATATAATGGAAAGAGTACAACATTTGGAGAACAAGATTTTAGCCCCAGATATGCTGTGTGACCATGTATAAGTATCCTCCTGACTCTGGGATTCAGATTACCCATCTTTAATCTTAAGGTGTTTGACTAGAGAATTTTTACGGAGTCTTTGAGTCTTGATCTTATATGATTTTTCCTTATAAATAATATCTAAATGATAGAGTACTTTTTTAAAGTTGTTTAGGTGTTTACTTTAAATTTTACTTTTTAGGAGATATAACCCATAATATATTGATTTACCATCTGTGGAATTATTATCTGGGAAAAATATCTAGTCAGTTATCTACTATTTGTTGTCAAGACTTTCTTAGAACCTATTTGCTTCATCCAATTCACTTAGAAATTTTAAGATAACTGAAAGTCCTATTGAAGTTAAAGTTTTTTAATATGCTGTGTTTCAAGTATGACATTCAAATAATACTGGTTGGTATCACTATTTAGCTCAATTATTTCTGGTAACTTTTTTTTTATTCTTTTAAAATTTATTTATTTATTTATTTCAATATATGAAGTTTATTGTCAAATTGGTTTCCATACAACACCCAGTGCTCATCCCAAAAGGTGCCCTCCTCAATACCTATCACCCACCCTCCCCTCCCTCCCACCCCCCATCAACCCTCAGGCTGTTCTCAGTTTTTAAGAGTCTCTTGTGCTTTGGCTCTCTTCCACTCTAACATCTTTTTTTTTTCCTTCCCTTCCCCCATGGGCATATGGTTTCACTCTGGTAACTTTTTAGCAAACTTGGAGGGGAGGATATGGGGGGTTTGGAATGAGTCAAATCTAAGAGTAATTCCTTTGGGGGAAAGTGCAGGAAACAGAGATAATGACAGAATGAACATAAAATTAATCATAGGAAACTGCTATTTTTGAGCATCTGTAGGTATTTCATATAAATTATATCATTTAATATACCCACAAACCAATAAGAGGTATTATTTTTTTCCAATTTTATAGTGTGGAAAAGTGCTGATAAACTTTTCCTTTAAAAGGCCAGGTAGTAAATATTTTAGACTTTGCAGGCCCCATTAGGTCCTTGTTGCATATTTTGTTTAACAACCCTTTAGAAATGTACAAAAACAGGCCATGGGCAGGATTTAGCCCACACCTGCTAGTAGTGCCTGGTGTACAAGGTTAAGAACATGTACACTGGAAACAGCAGGGTTAAAAGAGTAGCTCCACCTCTCACTGTACAATTGGGCAAGTCACTTAGCCTCTCCCTGCCTCTGTTTCTTCATTGGTAAAAATGAGATAATTACAGAACATACCTCACAGAGTTGTTGTGAGGATTCACTGAGCTATTATTTTGTGAATGCTTAGAACAGTGCCTCGCACATAGTTTTTGTTGAATAAATAAGAAAGTCTAGAATTGATCTTGGTATGGAAGAGGCATGTTAGGGGAGTGAGGCCTTTCTAGTGTCCTTCTGATTACACATTATGGGGAACTACTCCCCCAACATCTGTGACTTGAAGGCCAGAATTTCCAATATGGCTCACTACTCCAGATACTCTGATTTCTGTATCATATGCCTCAGATGGCACACCAAACATACAGGATTGCTGGCCAATCCAGCCCAGGTCCATGTGCCTTTCAAACTGGAAACTTGATGCCACACTGCCTCTATACAGGCCACTCAGAGAGCTACTAGTTACATAACAAACCTTTCACCTTCCCTGAGAAAATGTACCACCATTGTATCAGCTTGCCATGGGCTAGACCCCTGCTTGATCCCTAAAACAATTTCTGCCAGCAGCACTTGACAAAATTGACCACTCCCTCATCCTTGAAATTATGTCTTCCCTCAGCCACGGCAATTTCTTACTTGGCACATCTCCAAAGGCAAGGGAATTAAAAGCAAAAAATAACTATTGGGACCTCATCAAGATAAAAAGATTCTGCACTGCAAAGGAAACAATCAACAAAACTAAAAGGCAACTGATGGAATAGGAAACGATATTTGCAAATGACATACCGGACAAAGGGCTAGTATCCAAAACCTATAAAGAATTCACCAAACCCCACACCCCAAAAAACATAATCCAGTGAAGAAATGAGCAGAAGACATGAATAGACACTTTTCCAAAGAAGACATCCAGATGGCCAACAGACACATGAAAAGATGCTCAACATCACTCCTCATCAGGGAAATACAAATCAAAACCACACTGAGATACCACCTCATACTGGTCAGAACTCATTTAGAGTGGCTAAAATGGGCAAATCAGGAGACTACAGATGCTGGTGAGGATGTGGAGAAATGGGAACCCTCTTGCACTGTTGGTGGGAATGCAAACTGGCACAGCCGCTCTGGAAAACACTGTGGAGGTTCCTCAAAAAATTAAAAATAGAACTACCCTATGATCCAGCAATAGCATTGCTATGAATTTACCCAAGGGATACAGGAGTGCTGATGCATAGGGGCACTTGTACCCCAACGTTTATAGCAGCACTTTCAACAATAGCCAAATTATGGAACGAACCTAACTATCCATGAACTGACAAATGGATAAAGAAAATGTGGTTTATATATACAAAAGAATACTACTTGGCAATGAGAAAGAATGAAATCTGGCCATTTGCAACAACATAGATGGAACTGAAAGGTACTATGCTAAGTAAAATAAGTCCTACAGAGAAAGACAGATACCATATATTTTCACTCATAGGTGGATCTTGAGAAACTTAACAGAAGACCATGGAGGAGGGGAAGGGGAAAAAAGTTACAGAGAGAGAGGGAGGCAAACCATAAGAGACTCTTGGATACTGAGAACAAACTGAGGGTTGATGGGGGTGGGGAAGAAGGAAAAGTGGGTGATGGGCATTGAGGAGGGCACCTGTTGGGATGAGCACTGGGTGTTGTATGGAAACCAATTTGTCAATAAATTATATTTATAAAAATGAAAGAAAGAAATTCTGTCTTCCTTGGTTTCCAGGACACCGCACTCCTATCTCACTGATTCATCCTTCTCAGACGTCTTTGCTGTTTTCTCATTTCCCCATACTCTATATGTCCAGGGCTCAGTCCTTGGACCTCTTCTCCATTTATACTTCCTTTTTTGGTGACTCCATGGCTTTAAATAACATTTATACATTAATGTCTCCCAAATTTATAGCTCATTCTAGCCTCTCTTGACACATATCTAACTACTTAACATCTCCACTTAGATATCTAATGAGCATTTTGAACTTAATATGTCCCAAATTGAGCTCTTAGAAAACCCCAGATCTGCTCCTCTTGAACTCTTCCTTGCTTCAATTAATAGTAACTTCCAGATGCTTCCTTCTAGATGCTCAGACCAAACTCCTTGATGATTCATTTTCTCCTACAGCCCACATCCAATCCCTCAGGAAATCCTGTTTGCTCAACCTTCCATATTTCTGTAGCATCGATTACTTCTCACAAATCCCTTGCCACCACTCTAGTCTAAACCACCATCATCTGTCACTGGGATCACTCCTTTATTCTCTTTACTGTTGTGTTTTCTCCCTTTACTTCCTGAAGTCAATTCAGTCCTAGTGGGCTTGTTAAAACTTAAGTCAAATCATGTCACATGTCACTCCTCTGCTTAAAACCCTTCACATGCCTCCCAACTTCCTCCAAATAAAAGCCTAATCCTCACAATAAACTAGAAGATCCTACATGATCTTTTACCTTTTACCTCCATGATCTGATCTCCCACCACAGTCTCCAGTGCTCACTTTACTCCAGTCACACTGTTCTCTCCTCTTCTTCAAAGCCACCAGACATACTCAAGCCTTAAGGCCTTACTTGCTATTCCTTTCACCTAAAATGCTTGGCCTCAGATATCTGCATTGCTTTCTTACCCCAGTCTGATCTGGTTCACATTTCTCTTTCTCAGTGAGATTGTCCTCCACTATCCTTGTAAAAATTGCACATTTGCTACTTCCATCTTTCTCACCACTTTTTGTCCCCAACAGCAGTTAGAATCATCTGACATACCGTAAGTGTTATTTGTTTGTTTCTTTGTTATTTGTCTCTCCTGCTACAATACAAGCTCCATGAAAGCAAGGGTTTTGACTGTTTCATTCACCAAAAAATCCCCAATTCCAGGAACAGGAAGAGCCTAGCACATAGAAGCTACCCAGTAAATTTTTTTTGAATAAATTATAAAAATAACTTCTCTCTCCCAATGCCTTCTTACATTGCTTTCCCTCTCTTCAAGAATATACAGTAGACCTAACTACCCTGGAAGGATCCAGAGACAAGTTCACAGAGGAATCACACCCCAAAAGGAGAGAAAGAGTGATAGAAAATAAGCAAGTGGTCTTATCCCTGCTTGTATTTTATTTGTCTGGATGCCAGTGTTTCATGTGGTTTTTTAATTCTAGGCCCTGAGCTTTGGAGACTGGTATATTTTCATTGCTCCTAACACAATCCCTATCCCTCCTATCTAGGCCCCCTTGTACTCCTGGATATTAGATGCTAAAACCTTACTCTATGACAGGATCAGAATCCTCACAGGTGTGAAGCAGCAGGCAAACCTGGCTGCTGGTAGAGAATAAAGGTTGCATGGGGCCATTAGGAGCAGGAGTGTGTGTGTGGCTATATGGTTTACATCATATTTGTATCTATTGTATATTGGTATTAGTCCATGTGGTCTGCAAAAGGTCTGGCAAGGTCCTTTACCATCCTTAGAGGGCCTTACTATAATTCCTTTAAACTTACCCCTATCTCCAACCCCCAGTTAATCACCATCTCCAGAGCTAACAGGTGCCAGGACACTTGGCTAAAGGTTTTATGTGTATTCACTTGTTTAGTCCTCACAGCAAATATTTGATATAGATATTATTATTATTATTATATTATTATTATTTTCCAGATAAAGAAATTGAGATTCAGAGAGGTAAAGTCACTCAAGTATTGGGGCACCTGGGTAGCTCAGTCGGTTAAGTGTCTTACCAGCTCAACACATGATTTCATGATTTGTGAGTCCAAGCCCCACATCAGGGTCTCTACTGTTGGCACAGAGCCCGCTTTGGATCCTCTGTCCCCCTCTATCTGCCCTTCTGACTCCCCCCTCTCAAAAATAAATAAACATATTTAAAAAAAATTTTAAGTCCCTCAAGTATTTATCTCGCTGCCAGCTGAAGTTGGTTTAGTATAGCATATTTCAAACTGGTCTGCCTGAGACCAGCATTAATATATATATATATATATATATATATATATATATATATAT